>NW_028227266.1:91173026-91415526 GCF_978045245.1 Mus caroli
ATAGCTATGTTTTCAGTCGGTTCTAGCTGGTGTATAATCTATTTTCATCCAAAGCTTTGCCCATGTTTCATTCAAAGTTTAAGCTTGTTTGCTTTTTGTGGTCATGAAATAGTGACGTGGATTTTGAGAAGGAAGCTTTCTATTTCAAAGGACATTGCATTTGTAAGCAATGTACTTCTGGTACAAATGCACAGTCACGGGTTCTGTTTCCCCAAATGCTCACCAATGCCTCGAAGCATTGTGGGAGTGCATTGAACCATTTGTGGAAATTTATTTGCATACTCATCTGCCTCAGTTTGGCCATCATGGAACCCACAATTTGACAGATAGAATGTGTTTCCTTGTAAGTATTTACTAAACCTTTCCAAGTGTACAAAGCCTACCTAAAAATGTAACTTAAAAGTACCTAAAAATTATTTGATTGGTAGCTAAACCACAACCAAAAGTACCTGGAAATTATTTGCTATGTAACTGACTTTCACAATTTTGCCTTACCACTTTTCCTATCATATTTTTTTCCCCTCTGCCCACCATGAAATCTCTCATTCAACTGTTCAGCTCTTTGAGATTCTAATAATGGTTTGAAAGTAGTAGAGCATTACTGAGTTGTATAGAGCCACGTGCTGACATTTGGTCTGTGAAGAGAAAAGTGGTCTGGATTAACTTGTACGTTGGGTGATTTACAGGAAGGCATTTGTTCTTATGTATGCACTAACAGGAAAATTCTGGTTAAAGAGCCTCAACCTACTTATTTTGTAGGCACAGGTGATGTTATAATAAGCCAAATGCTCTTTTTTTTAAAAAAATTATTTTATTTTTAATTTATTTTTTACACTCCATATTCTATTCCCCGCCCCTCCCCATCCACCCTCCGACTGCTCCACATCCCACACCTTGTCCCCACCTCACCCCATCTCCACTTCTCCATGTGGAGGTCCCTACCCCAGACACCACCTGACCTCTAAACTCCCTGAGGCCTCCAGTCTCTTGACGGTTAGGTACATCATCGCTGAATAGACACAGACCCAGAAGTCCTCTACTGTATGTGTGTTGGGGGCCTCATATCAGCTGGTGTATGCTATCTGTTTGTGGTCCAGTGTTTCAGAGATCTCAGCAGTCCAGATTAATTGAGACTGCTGGTCCTCCTACAGGATCACCCTTCTCCTCAGCTTCTTTCAGTCTTTCCTAATGCAACAACAGGGGTCAGCTGCTTCTGTCCATTTTAAAAAATACTTTTTAAAAGCAGTAGAGATTTCAAGATCTCATGAGATTGGTGTTCACTGAATCATGTCTGAATCGTGAAGACATGATCATAATCCCTCGTGGTGTTTCCCTGTCCCAGGTGGGAATGCTTTACAATTAAGAGAAAACCCAGAAAAGAACTGAGGAGATGGCTCAGTGGGTAAAGTACATACTGTGCAAACATGAAGGTTGGAGGTGGGAATTACCAGAATTCCACATAGAAGCCCAACAGTTGTGGCCACTGCCTGCAGTCCCAGCTTGCAAAAGCAGAGACCATGGCCCCGTAATAGTCAAGCTCACTAGATAGACTAGCTAGAATTGGCCAACGCCAGGTTTAGTGAAAGTCCCAGCTAAGTAAAAATAAAGTCAAGTACAATTGAGGAAGATGCCAGGCATCAGCTTTGGCTCTCTAAACCTCAGTCCATGTCTGTGCACATGCAAGCATATGTAGACAAATGCTTGCATGCCTCATACGCACTTAAAAGTGAGCATTTCTTAATTAAAATTGTTAACTAAAAAAGCTAGGAAGGAAATGGGAATTTGTGGTTGTAATAATAATAAAAAAAAACCAGAAATTACAAATAACTCTATTTACGTATACTTTCATTAATATGTATAGGGTGCCACAGTTTTCCATACATGTATCACTTACTATAGCTACAGAGAAGAAAGTAGTAATCAGCTTATTGCTCGAAGTTTCTCATTTGTTCTGGGTAATTGCAAATCATTGGTGCAGTTTATATCTATTTATTAGAAACTTTCCCTCCTCTGGGTATATCATAAATATAATTTTCTTTGTCCTAAAAATCTCCTGAAGCTTAAAAAAACAAAACAAAACAACCGCCCCCCCCCAAAAAAAAAAAACCAAAAATCCAAAAAACAAGAGCAGAAAACATTATCTAAAAGTAAAGTTATCAGGTTAAAATAATGAGTGTCGTGCTTCAAATGAGAACACAGTTCCAAGTTTTTTTTTGTTTGTTTTTTTTTTTTTTTTTTGGTTTTTCGAGACAGGGTTTCTCTGTGTAGCCCTGGCTGTCCAGCCGGGTGACATGAAAGCTGACATAGCTCCACTAAGGTTGAAGAAGGGAGAGAATTGTTTGTACAGCTAAGGAGAGCAGTCTGGGTAGGCAGCTGTGTGGTAAATGCTGTCATTCATTGCACACATGGGTCTCTATTTTAAGTGGCACATGCACAAGCTTAGTGGCAATCTAATATTTTTCTCTAGATCCTACCCATAGCATTTTAAAGCTTGGGATTTAAACACTCCGTGAGAAGAAGATCTCACATTTTATTCTGCAGCAGTTTTTCTAATGGGTGTTCCTCATGAACATAGGTAAAGCCTCAAAATTATGGACCAGAGTAAAGAGAGAACATCAAGGAAAGACAAATGAGCACAGTTTGGGGATTTCTGTGCAAGGAGGAAATGTTCTTTAGCCCCAAGACAAACAAACCCAGTGTCTTCTCAGTTGGTCACATTATGCAAGCAGAATCTTACCCCACCACATTCTTAAGGTCCATCTGACATGGCTTGGGAATTCCCCTCTTTCCACATCCTGGGAAGACATATTTGTCAGCAAAGATTTTCATAGTCAAGCTGGCTAGATAGACTATCATGGATTGGCAAGCTTTAAGTTCAATAGAATACCTACCTCAATACTTAAAGTAAAATATAGTAGAGGAACATACCAGGGTCCATTTCAGCTCTCTAAACTATAGCCCATGTGTATATATGCAAACATACAGTATCCACGTATAAATATATGTACACATTTTTCTTTTCACCGTGTGTGGTATGCATGCCTGTGTATATACATTTATGTTTACATGTAGGTATCATATGTGTGCATATGTGAAAAAATGTTTTAATTAAAATTTTTAATTAAAATTTTTCAAAATTTGAACTGTTGAGCTGGTTTTATCTTGAACATTGGCTGAGTTAGGGAGAGAGATCTGGTCTTATTTTATAATTGGAATTCAGTAACTTTGAAAGGATTTTTTTTTTTTTTTTACCAGTTCTGGGCTTTGTTTAACAACTCTAAGAAATATAAACTTGTTTGATTAGATACATGATGAAAATAACAGAAAACTGCAACCCCTTAAAGTTCTTGTTTAGTTGAGGCCATAGACCTTTATAAACTAAATGTATTAAACAGTGCCATGAGAAATAAGGAACATGGGGCTGGAGAGATGGCTCAGTGGTTAAGAGTGTTTGTGGATCTTGCAGAAGATCAACCTCTGGGTACCAGCATGTACATGATGGCTTCCAACCACTGGTAACTTCAGTTCCAGAGCATGGAGAGCCTTCTCCTGGCCTTCTAATGAAGCAGGCTCATTCTGCATATATATATATATATTTACATGCATGTAAAACCACTCAAACTTATACAACAAAAATAAATGAGTCTTAAAAATATAAATGGTGCAGATAAAAACCTGAGGGTCACAGTCAGCAATTGGATAGATCACAGGGCCCCCAATAGAGGAGCTAGAGAAAGTACCCAAGGAGCTAACGGGATCTGCAACCCTATAGGTGCAACAACATTATGAACTAACCAATACCCCGGAGCTCTTGACTCTAGCTGCATATGTATCAAAAGATGGCCTAGTCGGCCATCACTGGAAAGAGATGCCCATTGGACTTGCAAACTTTATATGCCCCAGTACAGGGGAACGCCAGGGCCAAAAAGTGGGAGTGGGTGGGTAGGGGAGTGGGGGGAGGGTATGGGGGACTTTTGGGATAGCATTGGAAATGTAAATGAGGAAAATACCTAATTAAAAAAAAAAACCTGAGGGTCATTTAACATACTTATTAAATAAGGAATAGCACCTATCTCTAGATCAAGATTTCTTTGTCTTTCAGTTTGATGCATCTGTTAAGGTATTGTTGGCATGTTTTATGAAAACTGATATTCCTTTCAGTGCATAAGCTTTTATAATAAAAATGTGATGTTGAGAATATATGTGTGTGACATATATATGTATATACACACACATCTATCTATCTATATCTATATACATATATATAGATATGATGAATTCTGTAGGATTAACATATCCCTATATTACCTTTTAGTTTACTGTGATTACATAAACCTATTAATTCGTTATTAGCTCTATGAATTAGTTGGAGGAAAACATGAATATTTGTATTTCTGCCCTTAAGGGTTGATGAGCGCCATTGGATCTGGATACTACTCAGTTGATACAAACTAATGTACCTATTGTTAGAAGGAAATACAGAAATTAAAGTGATTAACACAAAATTTTTTTTTAGATTTATTCTAGAGTAGAATAAACCTATCGGAGATTAACTAAACCAGTGCTGAACTTCTTGCATATAAAGTACATATAACTGTATTTATTAATACTTAGAAATCTTAGGTATTTCACTAAGATATGAAATTTTAAATTTAAAATTGCCTGTGCTAAAAGAAAATTTTGAAATGGTATAGAAGGTGGCATTTGTTTCTTGAGAACACTGGAATTAATTACTTATGTAATTAATTGATTGTCACATTGATTGAATGTTTTGTCACTTGGAATTGCAGAGTAGAGGGAGTTAGTAAAAGGACAGTCAACACTGGGTGTGCCAGAGAAAAGGGGTTGCCAATTACATTCATGAGAGTCCAGGAAAAAAGTTTTGAGTCACAGAATTTTTGCCTCATTACAGATGTAATCAGTAGACATGGAATAAGTTGCCATTGAGAGTTCAGAATATGGTACCTAGAGAGAGCAGAGAAAGCTATGATGGGATCCAGCTACTGGGAATGGAGCAATATCAAGTAGAAATTTTGCATGCTGCTGCAGAAATAGACACGGAATCGCTTGGATTGTCAGATATCTGGTCTTCTTAGAACCTTAACCAGACTCCTTTATTAAAAAGCAACTTTTAATTTACAGAGCAGAATATTAGATTTTCTCAAATTTGTTTGGGTTAGACAGGACAGTCCACACAGAACCTGGATTCTAGATTCAAGTCCTGTACCCTGGAAACTTCTGCTCTCCCATGGGACGATTCCTGTACCCAAGCTCAGAGGCTCATATGTGGGCCATATGCTTCTTTTAAGAAGTTCAGGTTGTGAAGACTGACCATTTAAGTTCTGCTGCCAGTTGCAGGGTCTTTCACAGTGTTATCTCCTTGGAGACGCTTTCCAAAGACTCTTAGGAATGTGACCACCAATCAGAACTGGTGAAAAGACTTCTGCAGTCCTACTGAGAACAAGAGTGTAGGGAAAGGATGAAACACAAATGTTTGAGTAAGTAGATCAGCCTAGATGAATCAGGAGGATGTACCAGTCCTGTGCCTGAAGAGTTTGTGAACACATTGGAACAGTCACATCTCTCTTATAAATTGTAGATAATGAACTAACACCGGTTATTCTTTTTTTCAGAAACTGTTTAAATCATGGAAAACCACAGTAAGTAGTTTATGACAATTATATCCTTTTTCTTCTTTATAATATCATCTGTTAAGGCATCACTTGGTTGTAATGCTTCATTCAGTTCCTGAAATTGCTTTGCCGATTCATTGTTATGTTATTGTCTTTAGTATTTTATTTAGGATTCCAGCACGGATAAGATAGACAGAAATATCCATGGTACCATTTAGTTACTAACAAGAAAGCCACAGAGAAAGAGATATACCACAAAGAAAGAGAGAGATGTTAGGTTTACAGTTATGTACATGATGCAGATCATACTCTTTTGTAACCAAAGAACTTTTCTGGGCTTTGTGGCACCTTTTATATGTATAGTGGTAATTCTAGTCATACTAATTAAAGAATAACATTTTCTATATCTGTTTATTCTGGAAAACGTTCAGATTTTTACTTTGTTGATGTGTTTTAGAGCACACACAGCCTTTAGGAGTTAATGTTATTGATCATATTGCTTTTAGTCTTTATTTCCTCTCAATAAAGTTCCAAAATAGCATTTATCAAGTCTACAGTAAAATATTTTGCCTTGTTAAATTTTAGATTCTGAGAGGAAAAGCATTACATATCTTGCAAAATAATACTGGTCAAATCATTTTCTCTGAAATGTTTTTTTCTTTCTCTTTCTTCTTTATTGATGATAAAAAATACACATATCTCACCATAATCTACATATTTAACAACCTTCAGGCCAGACTACTTATTTCTTAATGACTTTCGTAGCAACCTAAATTTTCATAAAACAAAATAAAAGCCATTGAAATGAAATCTTATGTAGACGAGCTATTTTACATGCTAGCAATTTATTCAGCTTAGAGAAACTCATTTGACCACTGGAAAAAAAATCACTTTTTTTTCTCATTATATTCATATAGTTATATATACATATGAATACATAAAAGTAAAACAAAATGTCTTCCAGTGATAGTTTTCTGATAGGTCAATGCTTTTCCTAGGCTATGTATGCTATAATTCAAACACCATAAAATACATACATTCTTTCAACTGTATGAATCAGTTTTCACAGTATGTTTAGAACAAAGGTCTCCTTCATATTAGCTCCTCTACAAACAGAACTCATGTGTTGAGTCTGCTTTGCCTGGCTCAGTTCAGCATCACACATGTCCTCGGTTTTGTGTCCTTCTCTTCCTGAAACATCTCATTTAAACTGACATGCTCCTGTCTCTTCCTGAATTGTAGGCAAGCAAACTGAGGCTCCCCACCCGGGAACATATATGCCAGCTGGGTATCCCCCTCCGTATCCACCAGCAGCTTTCCAAGGTAAAATAGTTGTTGCAGAAGAAAAATAATACTAACCAATTGACAATTGGAAGGGAGAGAAAGAAATGGGGGTCAGGGCACACATGTCTTTATTTTAGTAATTCTTTTACATGAAGTTGCATTAAAGGAATTTTGACAACTTTACTCTTTTTGATATCCTTTTGTTCCATGTTTTCTTTTTTTCTAAGATTTATTTATTAATTATATGTAAGTACACTGTAGCTGTCTTCAGACACACTAGAAGAGGGCATCAGATCTCATTAAGGATGGTTGTGAGCCATCATGTGGTTGCTGGGATTTGAACTCAGGACCTTTGGAAGAGCAGTCAGTGCTCTTAACTGCTGAGCCATCTCTCCAACCCCTGTTCCATGTTTTCTATAGGACTATTTTAAAAATGTATTTATTTTTATTTTATATGCATTGGTGTCTTTCTCACATGTCTGTGTGAGAGTACCAGTCTTGGAGTTATAGATAGTTGTGAGCTGCCATGTGGGTTCTGGGAGTTGAACCCGGGTCCTCTGGAAGGGCAGTCAGTGCTCTTAACCGCTGAAGCCATAGAAGTATTTTTTATAGAGGGCAGGAGAGGTTGTAAAGAACTGTAAAATCAACAGTAGGTTTATATCGAGCAACAATGTTTCACTTAAAACACACAATTAAGAGTTAATTTTGTCAACTGCTCATTTGTTGTGAAGATTGCGATCAAGTGTTGAAGAATTTGAAGTTTTCCATGGGTGTTTTGAGTCATAGAGAACTGGGAATTAATTGTAAAGTAGCATACAAATGACAAGACTGCTTAGTGCTGGAAGCAAACTAGGGTTCTTGTTTCCACTTTACGACATATATGATAGGCAGCTTTATTCTGAGCCAAGCCTAGAGATGTGAATCTATAAACCCAGGGCATAGTAAGCCATAGCAAGGAGATGGTAGCTTCAAGGCCAAACATTTAGCCAAAGTCTGACTTCACATAAGAAACACAGGTAAGACTTGGATGGAGCAAATTTGTAGAATGCTTGCCTTACGTGTGTGAGAACATAAATCCCATCCCACAACTCAAAAAAAAAAAAAATAACCTTTATGTTGTAATTATGATTATTGTTTTTTTGTGTCTCAGAAAAATAGACACAACATATCGTTATATACAAGAGATATAAATTTTGTCTTATTTTGAGCCAATGGGTAAAGTAATTGAAAGATTTTTCATTTAGCAAATGCAGCTGTCAGCAGTACCTGATGTTTGCAAATGGCCAGGAAGATGGTTTACCCAGATTTTCTAGTAGCAGGCTATCCACATCTTCAGAAAGCAGCCTGGAGATTAGTATCAAGGTATTCTCATTGGGCAGAAGAGTGGTATGCATTCTGTTCTCTTTGCTGAGCAAACAAATTGTCTTAGAAACTGTTCTGTGGATCCTAGATTTTATCTAGATGTTTAAAATAAAAGAGTATGTTCTGGCTAAACCCCAAGATTCTCATCTTGTAAGTATCGGCCACGTTCACTTTTGAGTAACTTACACGTATCAGGACAAGCACACTTGCAGACCTGTGAGCTGGGAGGCATTCATCAGGTGCTTCCAATATGAAGACCAGGCTTGAAACCCTCTGCTTTGAGTTCCTAAGGAAGTGGTGTTGTTTCAGTTCCCAAGGAGTTAAAAAATGTAAGGAAGAGAGTTAAAGAATGTTTCACTCTGCTTCATAGTTAACTTGAAGTAGGTAGACTGGCCTCCCCCTTTTGTCATGCAGAGAGTTTCGACATTCCATTTCATTCCACCGGAAACACCTCTCATCAGGCCTTCACCTTGAGTGCCTCCTTCCTCATGCTTTAGGTGTGAGCATGCGGTAATCCACATGAAGCACCCACCGTCTTTACTGCCATCTTGCTCATAGATCTCCGTCATATCAGTGCAAATGTTTGTTTGACTGTAGCTCTCCTGAGTCAGTTCTCCTGCTTCTACCCCTGAATTCTATATGAAAGCCTTCTTATATTTATGCTCAATAACCCTTTACGATGATGGAAATGACGAAGGCAATCAAAGAGCTTTCTGAGCTATAGTACTTTTTCTAAACCTTGTTGAGGCTTAGAGACATGAATTTTGTGAGAAGTTTTCAATTTATCAATTGTGGGTGCTAAGTACTAACCTTTGCATGTCTCAGTGTGACATCATTGATGCGCATAGCACAATATCAATAAATCGAATATTCCACTTCTATGTAGTACCTACTCTGTTGATAGATACCGTGAGTGACACTCACTGGAATCATCCTTCATAGAGTATATGAGACACACAGGTGTAACTTCCCTCCGGTTCTCTAGCTGTTAGTTGTTTAAGAGTTTCCATGGGGCCAGGCACGGTGGCTTATGCCTTTAATCCCAGCATTTGGGAGGCAGAGGCAGGCACATTTCTGAGTTTGAGGCCAGCCTGGTCTACAAAGTGAGTTCCAGGACAGAGAAACCCTGTCTCGGGAAAAAAAAAAAAAAAAAAGAGTTTCCATGGGGCTGGAGAGTTGACTTAGTGGTGAAGAGCACTTGCTGCCCTTGCAGAGGACTGGGGTTTGACTCACAGCATCCACATTGTGGCTCACAATGGTCTATAAGACCAACTCAGGGGATCCGATGCCCTCTTCTGAATGTCAGAGACACCATGCATGCACATGGTGATGCAACACAAACACACACACACATATATGCAAACAACATCATACACATAAAATGACATAAAATGAAGGAGCCAGGGAACGCGGCGCAGAGCACGGCAAGATAGAGTTTAATAAATGATAACTTTGGATTATCGGCTGGAAATGGATGAACCACGTGAAGGTTAGGAAATGGCCCAACTATTTCACTGTTTTAGACATATCAAAATATAAGTTTGGGAACCCAAAACATTGGGGTGGGTAGCAGGAACTCGCCATGGGAGCTTACTTAATTGTTTTAATAATACAAAATGATAATGCAAAAATAATTTGTCTCATAATTTTTACATTCTTTTTGGTTAACCAACTATTTTCTAGAGCTTCTATGGAGCTAAATTGTAAAATTTATATCTGTAAACTTAAGAAAATGGAGGTGATATATGTAATATTTTTTTAATGTGCAAGACTGCAGAGAAATATACTGGATTACAACTCTTGGCAAACAAGATCTGCAATGTACTAGAAAGAATAATTTGTCTTTAATTATATCCCAGGATCCCTCAGCAGTGGCCTGATAATATTTACCTTAAACAATCCTTTCCTGGAACCTATTGCCCTTGCTGGGTAATGTATAATTACACCCCCTGCACCCAAGGGACTACGGCACCATCCTTAGCTCAGGCAGATAAACAATGGTCCATATATTTCCAGTTCTTCATCAGGGAGACAAAGAAAACTCAGATTTCCCAGGTCTTTCTGAAATTCTAGAATGGTGATCTCTATTTGGGGTGCTTTGCTCAGAGCCTTCATTTTGAGAGTTCTATCATCAAACGTCAGGAGGTTTATGTCTTGCCTCTAGGACACAGCTTGTTTTCTTTCCGACACTCAATTATTAGAACTGCTATTTCTGGCGTATAAAGAGTTACAGCATCAGATATATCTTGTATCTGTAGGATTTCTGAGATGAGAACTCAGTTGTTAGAGAGTTGGGATACAGCTAATGAACTGATTTTTCTGTCCGATGATTCATTCCACTTGCTTTTATTCCAGGGCCTTCAGACCATGCTGCTTACCCCATACCCCAGGCTGGCTACCAAGGGCCTCCGGGCCCCTATCCAGGGCCCCAACCTGGCTACCCAGTCCCACCAGGAGGTTATGCAGGTGGTGGCCCTAGTGGCTTTCCTGTCCAAAATCAGCCAGCATATAATCATCCAGGTGGACCTGGGGGGACCCTATGGATGCCAGCCCCCCCTCCTCCACTGAACTGTCCACCGGGGCTGGAATACTTAGCTCAGGCAAGTACAAATGCATGGACTACTCATGAAAGCAAACACAAAAGCAAAACACAAATATGTGTTTCACGTTTTTAGGGTGGAGTATCAACCCCCCCCTAAAAAAAGTTACAAAAATCTGAAATAAAATAATATTTTCTACTAACAGATATTTCTAACTCTTGTCAGGTTCATTCTGTTTTTTTTTTTTTTTTTTTTTTTTTTTTTTTGAGACAGGGTTTCTCTGTGTAGCCCTGGCTGTTCTGGAACTCACTCTGTAGACCAGGCTGTCTTGGAATGCAGAAATCTGCCTGCCTCTGCCTCCCGAGTGCTGGGATCAAAGGCGTGAGCCACCACTGCCCAGTGCAGGTTCACCTTTTAAGAAAAATATTAATGTGCAAAGTAATTGTGCTTTCTGTAATTTTGAATTTCCCTAGGCAATGAGAGTTGTTAGCACTATTTTCAATTCAGGTTCCTACTCGGTTACTATATTACCTCACTTAATCATTGTAGGAAAATCACTGGTACATAGGTGTTATAATTATTGTGTTTCTCGGGAGAAAACTGTACAAAAAAAAAAAAAAAGTAGCACATACTTTTCACAGTAGCAGGCCTGGCTTTCCAACCTGGACTTAAGTACTGAACTCAGTGTTGTTTTCATGTTGACCCCAATTCATGCCCTCAAAATATATCATATTTTAAGCACCAATAAAGCTCATAATTATGCTGCTCCTTATGTCCTTTGAATGATGTAGTTTTCTAAAATCCTACAAATAAAGAAAGAAGGCCAAGTGTAAGCTGCACTACATGGTAATGGGTTACAGCTGCATGACTTTAACATTTATTTGATGAAGAACATTAGGAGAACTAGGAGCAGGAAGTATATTCAATCGATGAACGTGCAAATACGCTGTGATAGCCGTCCAGTTGTCAATCAGTCGAGCATCCTGGTGGATCCTCTGTGCAAACTTAATTTTCCAGGGCATACTCAAAAGTGTAGGACAAAGAAAGGCTTAGAAATTATTTGATCATGAAATAACTTCAAAATAGATGTTAATAAAATTAGCATCCTTTAGATACCAGAAAAGAATGTATCTTTACTACGAGTGATATCAATCACTCGTGATATTGCTCAATCTGGTAGCACAAAAGCTTTAATAAATCAATCGAAGTATTGTGAGTGTTCCCCAAGAAACTTTCCTTTTAGAAAGAATGCTGTTTTATATGGGCGTGAATGTGTTACAAATCAATCTTATTTGACCAAGATGTTATCTTGGAGTAGATACTTTCCACAAATGTTTTGTGATTTTTTAAAAAATATTATCTTTTAAATGGAAAGCAAATCAGATAAGAGATGTTGATAACTGATTTCAAGCACGTGTTTTCTTGTTGTCTGTAACAGATTGATCAGCTTCTGGTTCATCAGCAAATTGAGCTTCTAGAAGGTGAGTATCTGCAGTGTTGATGGTATTTGTAGGAAGGTGTGTATCTGTAGTGTTGATGGTATTTGTAGGACAGTGTGTATCTGTAGTGTTGATGGTATTTGTAGGACAGTGTGTATCTGTAGTGTTGATGGTATTTGTAGGACAGTGTGTATCTGTAGTGTTGATGGTATTTGTAGGAAGGTGTGTATCTGTAATGTTGATGGTACTTGTAGGAAGGTGTGTATCTGTAGTGTTGATGGTATTTGTAGGAAGAGAAGCCATTCGTCCAAATAAAGGCCTGTCAGTTACCTTTACTACAGCAGTCTTCTGAGAAAGGTTCAGCTACGAGGTCACAGATCGCTCCTACAGTAGTTCTCAACCTTTCTAATGCTGCGACCCTTTAATATAGCTCCTCTTAGAGCTATAGGCTTCAAGATGCTGTAGCTCTACATATAAACCATGAAATACAAATAATTCTAAAGTATTTTTCAATAGTTAGTTCTTTTAAAAAACAGAATGTCCTTAATTTTCTTATTTTACAAAAATGATTTTAATTTACTTTTTTATATTATATGTAGCATAAAAATAATGAAATTATTCAGGTTTATACATTTTGAATGTACATCAGTTCTTACTGAGTTTCCTGTATTCAAATCTCAATATACAAGAAAGATATACACATAAAATTATTTTGGTGGTTTCAGATTTTATTTATTTATTTATTTATTCATTCATTCATTCATTCATTTAATAATCACAAAGAAAATTAGAGACTGTAAAATATTTCTAATTTCCATGAATAAGGTCAAAATTTCTGAGGTTAAGATACTAAAACAGCAACAGATTGTCCTGTAAAAATCAGTTAAATGATAGTCAAGTATTGAAAGAAAGGAAGTTCCCATGAAAGCAGAGCTCAAACTGTCTCAGCCCCACCAAAGGCTCTTCACTGCATTCATCATGACAAAGAGCATCCGCAGATGACCAGAAGGCCTTGCATACAGATGGCATCCCGTACTTTGAGCTTCTGCAAAGTTTAAATAATTTCTTGTGATTTTGGGCAGTCCTCTGATGAACTGCAATTCTAGAATCAGAGAGCTATGGCCTAGGAAGGACTTTTATTTTGTCTTTCCAGCTGAACAAAAAGAGAAGATAGCCGTGTAGGAGTCAATACAGCAAGGCTCGTCTTTGGAAACTCTCCGGGTGAGAGGACTCGGTACCACACTGTAGGCCCATGATGTCATAGCCTTGTGATTTGAAGACACAGCTGCTAAGAGCCTCTTGTCTAAAACCTCCCTTCCACTTGGAGTTACTATTTTTGATAATTAGATAATAAGCACAAGTCCCTGGGCCCAGGGCCTTGTTCAGATTCACTTTCACTTTCACTTTTCACTCTTCTTTTTCACACTCATACTTTAAAAACAAGCACACCCATTCCCTTTGCTCAAGTGGTGAAGAAAGGGTGTGTATGTGTGTGCATCACCCCAGACACACTTGTGACAGAGTACATGGAGCTGAAGATGCAACTTGCTCTCTTTCGAGGTCTCCCACATGGACTTCATTCCCTCTTACCTGAATGTTCTTCCTCCTTTTCCACTGCCATTTCCTGAGTCCAGATCCTCTCCACACTGCCTGTCTCCCCTTTCTCCTGTTCCTCATAAGCCCAGGCACACCATCCTTCTGCTACCTTAGGAGAGGGTATTCACTATTCCTCACCAAGTGGTGAGTGTGACTTTTCCTGTATGTTCTCAGTCTTAACAGGCTTTGAAACAAATAACAAATATGAAATCAAGAACAGCCTCGGGCAGAGAGTTTACTTTGCAGTGGAAGATACTGACTGCTGTACCCGGAACTGCTGTGGGGCGTCTCGACCTTTCACCTTGAGGATCCTGGATAATCTGGGCCAAGAAGTCATGACTCTGGAGAGACCTCTGAGATGCAGTAGCTGCTGCTTCCCCTGCTGCCTCCAGGAGGTCAGTGTCAAGTAACCATAGCAACAAGGGGTTTGAAGTATGGATTAAACCTGGATGGTGTGATGGTACGCCTATGAAATGTGCACTCTTGCCTTTGTAGATAGAAATCCAGGCTCCTCCTGGGGTGCCAGTAGGTTATGTGACTCAGACCTGGCACCCATGTCTGCCCAAGTTCACTCTCCAAAATGAGAAGAAGCAGGATGTTCTGAAAGTTGTTGGTCCGTGTGTTGTGTGTAGCTGCTGTTCAGACATTGACTTTGAGGTAAGAAGTATCATAAATGTCTACAGGATGTGTTTTCCTGACCTGAAAAGAACGTATCCCGATAGGATGTTATTATTGCAGTAGCTAAATAGTGTGAACGGATGTCTGCTCATCTGGTTAATGATTAATGACTGCTCTGATTAAAGGTCAGTGTTGATAAAAAGCAGAGGTCGGTAATGGGGGAGAAAGGAGAAAGAAAGAAACATTTTTTAAAAAATGAGTCCTTAAAACCTTTGTGCATTTGGGTGAGGAGTTGGCTCAGTCGACAATTGCTCACTGTACTGCCTTTGAATCTCCAGCAGCCATGAGAAGCATGGCATAGATGCAAATGCCCATCTGTCTTCCAGTACTGGGGAACGGGGACAAAAGGCTGCCTGCGGCTTGCAGCCTTGCTGCATCAGCAAGTGAGAATCCCTGTCTCAAAAATAAGGCCTCAGCCTTAAACCACTCTGTCTAAAGATGTGCATCCCACCCTAAGGCATGCTGATAAGCACATTCATAAACACATACACACAGGTGATGCACACACAAACAGACTAACTTCTGTACATTTCTACTTTGTATTGGATGTTTTCCATAGAGGAGTTACCAAGCCACTGAAGTGGGCTTCCTTGGCTCTTTCTCCTCTTTTCTCTTGTTCTGCACTACAAGTTCCAGTTGTCCAGAGGAAAGAGTGCACTTTTGGTTTTTAGAGTTTTGCCCCAAACCCTAGTGTATACTTTCCCTAGAAGTGGTGGAACCTAGACATTTATTAATGTGGATTTATAGGTGACATCTTTTTATGTGAATGCTGAGAATTCAAATGCAGATTATTATGCCTTATTAATACAGTTTGAATATAGTTAGTTTCTAAGTCATCTTTTCAAGGATTTACTTTTCAAAGCTTCTATTACCCATAGTAAACAATGGCTTGAAAATATATAGTAGAAGGTTCCAGATATAACGCTCTATGGATGTAAATTTTCAGTACTGTGAGCTAACCTCAGGCTGAACTGCTCCATCCTGCCTGGGTGTGAGTCATCTTCCTGTACACCCTCCACAATGTCATCACAGAAGCCCATTCTTAGGGGTCAGTCACGGAAGCGTGACCTTGAGCTCTGTCACTGCAGTGATCAAGCAGCCTTTACACCAGAGCCTAAGGCAGTCACATGACCTGGGCAGCCTTTATCTCAGTTCATCTCAGGACCTGGCACTGTTCAACTCATTTCACCAAGGGAAGGATAAATAAAGACCAAGATCTTTTGAGAGAGACACCCATTCCTGGAACTTTCCTCATAGTACTATCATAGCTTTATATTAATGTCTGTTTAAAAACATTTTTGGTTTCCTGATTTATGAAATAAGCGCCACATCAGGAATGTAAGAATGTTAAAGCACTTCACACTCTGCTCAGTACTGTTTGCAGCTCCTGTCCTCTATGAGTCTTGGCTCATATGGCCCTTGATGACTGACGATAAAAGCTTAAATGGCAGGTATTGCACATAAAATATTCGGATATTACAAAAGAGGATTTATTTTAGAGAAGCTTATCATAAGGTCATATCTGAAACAACTATTATGGTTCATGACTTCAAACAGACAGCACAGTGTTCAAATTATGGCCATTAGGTCAGCTGAGCTTCTGAGCATTGATGAAGCTCATATGGCTGGCTTTAACTTGGACCATGCAGTGACTGCTCATCTGCTCAAGAAAAGTGTGTCCTAGGACTGTGACCACAGCATCTTGTCTGATGCTGCTCACCGGATTCACATATAGGCCAAGCCAGTTGTCCATGGTGAACACTCATGTCCTCTGTCACACCCTGTCATCAAATTAGACACCCAAGCAAACCCAGTTCTAAAGGAGCAGAAAGTGTGCTATGCCTAGCCTGGGAGTGGAATGCAAGGTCTACTCTCTGAGCAGTAACCTGTGACTTTTCGTGCATAGTAGAGGTAGACTTCAACACATTGAGGTGCCACCCTCCTCCAATCACATCATCTGTGACTACCTCTAACGTCCCTTGATTACTTGGTGGATCCTGCCTGGGACAAAGGCTTTAAAAAAGGCTGTTTTCACTTTTGGTGACCTTTGCAGGTTTGGACAGGATATACCTTCCTTGAACACAAGCCTGTGTTCATACTTCAGGGAGCATCCCCGTGCTCTCTACGGAGTGGCTTTAGTTTGGGCCGGTTCTGTTCTACTGTTCTCTGCCTGGCCTTTCCTCCCACAGGGCCCCCTAAATCAGAATCTTTTCACATTGGAAGTCTTGACTTCCCATGCCTCCTTTCTTTTTTGTATTCTTTATATCCTACAGTTTTCCATCCCTACTCCATCTCTGCCCTGGATGTCTTCCTTGGAGCTTCTTCTTGTATCCTTCCACTAACCAGCTGGTCTTTAGGTCTTTCTGGGCTTTTGCATTTCTGGAGCCCATACCACCCACTACCCCATGGGTGGCAGTGAACCTCTGTTAAGATTCTTGAAGCAGAATTTGAACAGTAGTTGCATTTATAATCTTCCCAGTGGTTCTAAACAATATGTCAGTAAAACATTTAAAAGAATTTATATTATCTGTCTTAGCAGAAACCAGAGAACGTTAGTTTTGCCAGCATACAATGAATAGTTCAATCTCTCTCTTTTTTTAAAGATTTATTTATTTATTTATTACATATAAGTATACTGTAACTGTCTTCAGATGCACCAGAAGAGGGTATCAGATCTCAGTAAGGATGGCTTTGAGCCACCATATGGTTGCTGGGATTTGAACTCAGGACCTTTGCAAGAGCACTCAGTGCTCTTAACCACTGAGCCATCTCTCCATCCCCCTAGTTCAATCTCTTGATGCTTATCACTTTATATAATTTAAGGCAACAATTTGTTTTCTTGAATTGTGACTTTGAAAGTTAATGTTTGCCATTTTAGTTTTGGGAAATGCTTATGACTTTATTTTTTTCTGTGCAGCTCAAATCTCTAGATGAAGAATCAGTAGTTGGCAAAATTTCCAAGCAGTGGTCTGGTTTTGTGAGAGAGGCCTTCACGGATGCAGACAACTTTGGGATCCAGTTCCCGCTAGACCTGGATGTGAAGATGAAAGCTGTGATGCTTGGTGCTTGTTTCCTCATAGTAAGTCTGTCCCTGCTAACTTCCCTTATCAGTGGCTGTCTAGAGTCATTATGAAACCATTCACCAAATTGTATGTGCCACGATGCCCTATGAAGGGAATAGCTGCTTATATCAGTACTCACCATTCAACCATGTCTGAAAGACCATTCAACATGACACTCTAGACACAGTCTAGTACACTTGATTACAAAGATTATGTATGTCCAGAAGCCAAAGGTCTTGGGGCTTGGAGTGATCACTAAGATGGGAAATTGTTGTTTTGGGGAAGTTGGGCAGCTTTTAAAGCCACCGACTAGGTCATTAGGACTTTAGTTAACTTGTCCATTTAAAATTTGACAGAACTGCTGGAAATCCAAGTTTACAAAGATAAATCTTGGTGACTCTGTGATAATTGGGTTGAAAGGAAGTATCACTTGTGATTGTTCAAACCAAGTGATTAGCAAATGGGATAGAAGGGAAAAAGGAAAACAAGAGATCAAAGAAATCAAATGTATACGATTTAACAGACAGTAAGCCTGCTCAGAAGAGAATTACTGACCCAGGACCCAGGAGCTCCCTGTAGGCATAAATTTTTCCCAAGCTCCTTTTAATACGAGTTCAGCCTCTCCTCTAGCCCACTGCCCAGCTGTGGTAGTGGAAGAGAAAAGTTGTTAGGATTTGGAGGAAGTGGACTTGCTCAGCAATAGTTCTTCCGGCGTGAGCTCCTTCTTCTTTGGCAGTAGTTCAGTCCCATAGCAAACACCAAATACCACTCACTCAGCAGCTGCAGAGCAGTCCTCTGGGCAGGCAGACACCAGGCACAAAACAGCAGCAGTAGTTCCATCCTAGAGAAACTGCCTGAGGTGAGGCGGCAGAGGCGGCAAGCTGCTGCAGGAACTTCACGAGCAGTTCTTGGGTAAATTTCTCACAATGGCGGCATGACTACAAGTTGAGCTCAACAAGGCTATGTAAGGTGAACCAACACATGCCAGAAGAATAGAGAGGCGGAGCAAACCAAACCAATGCTCAGTGTCCGTTTCCCACTGTCTGCTTCAGCAAAACATCCCTTCACCTGTGTGCTCCAGCAAAACTCTTGGACATAACTGACTTTCAAAACAAACCACAAGTCAGCTGGCTCCCTGCCAAGGTTTCCAACTGAGAAGGCTCCACCAGCACCAAGTCAAGAGCTGAATCTGGAACAGCTCCTGTAACTAGAAACATGAAATCACTAGAAAGGACTAGCAAAGGTTCAGGAAGTGTGATGGGAAGATTTGCAGGGGATATGAAAAAGTAGTCTCCAGAGAATTTGTCAGGGGTCACCAGACTGGTATAGAACAGAAGAAAGGGGGGACGATTTAGTTGATTGCCCTTAAAATGCAAAGAGAAAGGCACAGCTTGCTTACATAGCTCTAGCTTCCCATTGTTCTCGTGGCAGGCACTTAGTTTTGATAAGTTCCCTTTGTATCTGGGATTTGTTCTCTGTTTTGTTGTCCTAAACTCTTTTCTTTATTTCTCTCTCTCTCTCTCTTTTTTTTTTTTTTTTCAGGATTTCATGTTTTTTGAAAGAACTGGAAACGAGGAACAAAGATCAGGAGTATGGTAGTAGTTTCCTGAAATCCCTCTTGAGGTTTAAGGACTACAATTTTATGGACACTGAATGGAAACTGAGGAATCAAAAGGCACACACCCTGGCTTCTTTTCCTTGACTGAAATAACTTTCTATCAACTCACCTGTGATGCCTGTGTGCCCTGTTGTACAACTATGCTCTCAAATTAGGGTTTATTTTTTAGGATTCTGTCATGTATTTGTTTTTATACATTCTTAAGGTTTTCACTGTGAATTTGGGAAAACAGTTATATGAATTTATACACATAGAAATGATCTTCTCTATGAAAAAAATGCTTTGACTTTGTCTTTCATTTCCCATTTTTGTGGAAACTTTAATGCTATTGTAATTTAATATAAAACTACACACTAAATATAATTATGATTTACACAAAAGTGTTGATGTTATTTTACAAATACTATCCATTTAAAACCTTTTAAAACGTTCCTGTTTCCTTTACCTTAGGGTTAACTATTACTCAATATAGTCAATAATAAGAAACAGTAAATGTATTTCTCTCTTTAGAAAATTCAATATAGTTATGTAAACCTACTTCTATAATGTTCACACCAGTATATATAACATAATAATTTATTATAGTATAATCTGATATATTATAATACAATAATGCCATACATACACATATTTTCATGTGTGTTTCATATAAATATATACAATTATTTTCTCCTGAAATGTTTAGCTCCTGTATTCTAATATTTTTAGAGTAATCAGTCAGGCATTTTGCCAGTGATTGTTAGCTGAGATTTTATGGAGTTGTTCTTTCAAAGGAGAGTCTGGAGTCTGGAGACAGGCCTGGCAAATCAGGAAATTCCCTCTGGCTGAGAATTGCTTAAGGTGATGGTTTTTCTTTCAAGTCAACCCCTAGATCAGATAAATTTTAGTTTGTGGAAATTGATCTGTTAATGGTGCCTTTTGTATAACAATAAAGAGCCTATGGAAACAGGGTTTGGGGTTCAGTTCTTAAGAGGCTGATCTCCCTGCCTCTTGAGAAACCAAAATTTATGCTGCAGTATCTCTCTTTTCTTAGATCAATTGCCCCAGAGTAATCCAGAACATAGGATTGCTAGTAGGTAAACAAAACTCCAAAGTCAGCAGTCCATAGATTGCAGTGAGTCCTAGATTCTTGGGAAGGGCCTGCATTTTACTTAATAGGAAGAGGATTCCTTCCCTCATTCACACACTAACTGGTCCTCTAGTTCCTGATTAACCCAAACAAACCTGCAAACAACCAAAGTCCCCGTCTAGCTCTTAGGCTGTCAAGGGCTCCTTTGTCCCTGTGCCCTGCTCTAACTCCCAAGCTATGCTGGCTCACAAGTCTTGTCCTCCAAACTCCTAAGGTTCACTCTCCCGTTTGCTTTTGGAATTTTCCAAAGACATACCTGGAAGTTTGATTCCCCGTTAAACCCCTCTACCTACAAAATGATGGAGTTCTTTGCTTTCATTGTGCCCTTGCCTACAGTTTTCCCCACCTCTGGGTATTTCCGGTAGAACCCAGGACCTTTGGGAGAGATGGGCACTCTACCAATTCAGCTACATCCTTGGCTAAGGTCTTGTTAAGTCCAAAAGTGCTACACAGAGACCACCACTCACAGATGCAATTGGCAAGAGTGTTATTATTTCTAGAGAGCAACAATCCTGCATGCAGAGGTTAGCCACTAACAAAAATTAAAAAAAGAAGAGAAAAGAAAGAAAAAAGAAAAATAGTTGACTCCAGACAAAGGTATGCAGGCCTTTTTCTAGGGGAATTTTCGCTAGAGTTAGGTAATCTAAAGCTTCAATGGTGGGTGTTGGGGATGTTCCATGGATTGGTTTGTGATTGACTTGTGACCAGGTGGTTAGTGGACTGCATTCTTGTGTCATGAATGTTTAACCCCAGGATGAGATACACACAACATATAAGGCTGCCCAACACAGATAGATCTCCATCCTTCTGGTCATCCCCACACTGTTTGGCTGGGGGATTTTATGGCCTTGTTCTTGGAATGCATGGCTTTCCTCTTGAAGTCAGGCCTGGTTCTAAAATGGAGTGTATGCTGTCTTCTCCGTCTGTCAGTTACGAGCACACTCAGTCCTTCCTTCTGCAGTAACATCTGTACCGTGGCTATGGACTACTGTTTCTATCTAGGGTTCTCCATGGGGTCCATTTTCTATGCCAGTTAAAGAATGAGATAGGTGGGTGAGGGAAGGGGAGGGGATAGGGGATTTTCAGAGGAAAAACTAGGAAAGGGGATAACATTTGAAATGTAAATAAAGAAAATATCTAATTTAAAAAAAAAAAAAAAGAATGAAATAGCAGGAGAAATTTCAAGCTTGACAAGTACAAAAAGGAAAAATCTCCAGAAAGCAGCCGGACACAGCCCTTGAGGAGAGGCTTGTATTGGGGGTAAGGAAAACAGGTTTGGAGCAGACACACAGAGGAAAGAAAAGACCCTGGAAAAGCAGGAGGGGAAGGGGATGCCCAAGCTGAAAACCTACTCTTTTCTCAAGAGCTCGTTTTTGTTGTTTGGTTTTTTTTTTTTTTTTTTTTTTTTTTTCCCCCTCTTCCTCCCCTAGTTCAGGGCTTGTTAGTTTGCAGATAGACAGGATGGTGGATCAGTCCACAACTGTTATATAAAACATGGCCTGATCTGACCTGGTGAACTTGTCCAGAGAATCCATCAGCAGGGGTGTGGGGATGAGAGGCTAAGGAGAGGAGAAACCCTCTTTGAGGCCCTTGGTTTAGGCTGACTGGTTTTCACCTCTGACCAAGGGTGAGGAAGAAGCCTTTCATTATGTAGTCATGGCTCCCCCTGCTCCCCCTTTGTCTGCCTATCAGGAGCTCTACTAGACCCTCTCTAGAATTTTTATCTGTTGAGGAGTTTTTAAAAATTCTGTAGTCATTTTGTGGGGAGCAGTGAAGGAAGGCAGGAGAAACAGTCCAGCTTTGTGTGAAAGAAAAGCGAGCTCAGGACGTGAGGTGTCTGATGATTAACAAGTACTCTTAAAGTTTAGACTTCACTGTGCTTGAGAGGTCACAAAAGCATTGAAAAGGAAGAGTCCAGAGTGCACCACACAGACAGGCTGAGCTGGGTCATGTGAGGAGAGGGGAGGGGAAGAGGAAGGCAGTAGAAGGGAGATAAGAGATGGTCTGCCAACTAAGGAGGGGATAGCCTGGAGCAAGAGACTGGCCAAGAGGGTAAAGGATAGACCAAAAAATAAAACAAAAGAAAACAAAACAAAACAACAACAACAAAGCAAACAAACAAGGAAAACACCTAAAAAACAACAACCACAAACCAAAGAGCAAGGCAAACCAAAAACACATCCAGGTAACTTACATGACTGGATTTTATAGGGAAGAGCAGCCCTGCCTGTTGGCTGGAGGAGAATTTAGGGTACCAGACCAAATATGGCAGTCAGGCCCTGAAACAGGTAGGGAGTGAGGGATGCAGGGAGAACCTGGTAGCCAGCATTCAGTTTCATATGTTAATGGAACTCAGCCCTTTGTCTCCGGTTTGAGACCCACTAAGGACACTATTTCTAGCTTTTGTAATTAAGCTTGCATACTCTTCTCAATGACGAGAACATCTACAAGATATGTATGTTAAAATTAGAATCTGCCTCCAGGTATATAAAACACATGCAGTCTTGTGGGTTTGGCTTGATATGACTAGCTGTTGCATCTGGGGAGCCCTCTCGGTTGCTGTTCTGGAGCCATGAATATCGGGTGGCAGTATTTAATAAAGCCTCTTATTAAAACTTACCTGTGGTCGTGGTGAATCTCTGAGTGACCCCAGACCCATAACAGTCATAGGGAGACTCCATCTCAAAGAGGCTCATTCACCTGAACGTGAACAACTGTCCCATGATTGTGACAAAAATAGAATAAGGAAAAATAATATTGGTGGTCATACCGGCTCCTGCTGGTACTCAGTATAAGAAGTTAGGCATTTGAGGTCTATCTGGATATGCGCTCTGACTCTCCTAACCCAAAACAAAACAGAACAAAACAAAACAAAACAAAACAAGAAGGAAGGGAAAGCATTCCTGAGTCTCCTTTTGAATCAGTGCCAGCATTTGAAGAATGCAGTGGAGGTCAGAGTAAAGGAAATGCCAGTAAGTGTTTCTTTGGTGTTCCAGAACTGTGCACAAACCAGATATTCATTTCTACTGAGAGCCTCTGCCAGGAGCAGCTAACAATTCTCAAAGGACTTAGAACGCAGACAGGGTTTCAATTTGGTTGCTGGAGCATATCTTTTCAGTCAGGAAAAGGAAATCTAAAGACTCAGGAAACGAAACCTAAACTGCCTCATAGTCAAGGTGCTTTTCTCCCTGACTTTAGTCTAGTGGAGTAGTGCAGCACCTATGCCTTTCTGAGAGGAGTCTGGAGAGCCGAGTCGCTGCTGGTGCCAGGATTCTAGGAATTCGCCTCACTTGGAGTTGCATGAGAAAGGTAAGCCAGAAGCCCTGGTCGGTCCCTCTCAAGAGATCCGTGACCTTCACCGGACCCAGAACTTTTATAAGCCCTGCAAAGAGAAATCTGAGGGTGGGGATTTAAGCTGGAAGATAGGAAAGGTGACCAAGAAGGTGACTGGGAAGGGGAGGTGGGCACAGGGGCAAGGGAAGTACCTCTGCCTGGAGAGGTAAAATGGAGTTCAGTCAGATTTGTCTGTGGGCAGGTAGGAGTTTTGGGTTATTTTCCTGTATCTTGTAACAAGTAGCCAGTTATTCATTTGTCCAGTGGATATTGCCTTTATGTGTTCTATGTCTTTCCATTTCAAGCCTCTTGGTTGTAAACAAAATTTCCTGTTTTATTAGGAGAAGGATCTGAACTCATTGGAGGTCAGAGGCACCTCCTGTACTTTTGTAAAACAAACAAACAAACAAACAAACAAACAAACCCGTTAATTTTAGACACAAAGGGGCCAAAGTACCTCGACTCCTCATGACTGAGTAATCAGACTTTGACAGCTGGCAGTTGGAGCCATTACCTGGGAGGTCTCACACAAACGTTCAAGAGTAACTTCTAATGGCCCAGATAGCTCACCTCCAAGGGCCACTCTCAAAAGACAGTTATAGCTATAAACCATATTATTTAACAAGCAAGTGGAGTACCAGCATATCTGTGGACAAAGCAGGAGCGTTAAGGCCAGTAATTGTTCTTACCGGTTTTAGACACACATTCCCTTTTAAGAGGGTGTTTTGAGAGTCTGCTTGCCTCTTTCTTGCAGCATAGTTTATTAACTTTTTACGAATACCATTTCTGGTCTAGTGACTGCTATTACCTTATGCCTCTGCTTGTTATTCCCCTGGCCAGAGTCTGTACCATTTGTACAGGGTGTTTTAAGCCAGGAGCTATGCCACTTATGATACCAAATGAGAAGATAACAGAGTTTCATATGCCATAAATAATACCTGGGAAGTAGTAGATGGCTCTTTTCTACTTATTTTTCTCCTACCTAGCATCCCATACCACATCCTGTCTGAAAAGATCACATGAGGCCCCAGTTCAACTTAATAACACCATTTCATAGTTAAGTGCAATCCTTAATCAAGGCCATCGAGGAGGGGGATTAGAGAAACATATCACAAAGCCTGCTAGCTATTGAAGGATAAATATTAATTGGAACCCAAACTAGGCTTGGCATTTTATAGTACCAAGTGCTCAGAAAAGACAGAGCAGACTGTGTGTGCTCACACTGCCCACTCAGGCTGCCTGAGTGTGACCCTCTCTCAGTTCCTTTACATCTGCAGACCCTGGACCAGTTTCTCCATGTATACTGCTTCAGCTACTCTTACAAACTGTGCAACAAATTCTAGTTACGAATTCAAGTTAAAGTCTAGTACAAGACCTAACAGGTTAAATTGATTTTACATCAATTAGTATAGGTTGTTAGAGTGGCTGCTGTTACCATAAAGGACTGGGTGACAGTTGGCTTTTATTATGTCAAATATTTAAATACTTAAATAAGAAATGTTTGTGTAAATATGTGTGTGAATGCCCACTCTCTACAGCTTATGATTAATATCACTCAGTTTGAATGTCTGGGTGTTAATTAAAACCAACAGTTTTTTATTATTTATTTATTTTTATTTAATTATTTAATGTTTGTTTATTATTCTAAATTTTGTTTTATTAAACGCTTAAAACTGTTTCTTACCTTAGGAGCATTAACATGGCCAGTAGAACAGATCAAATTAAAAGGCTGTTCTGTCCTTCATAAGAAAGATGCTTTGATTGAAGTTGCTAAGAAATCTCCCTAAAACTTGATGGATTTAGTTTGTTTTGTGTGTGCTTATCTTCTGGAGAACTGAGCAAATAAGCACAAAGGATGTTAATCATCTTAATTCATGTGATTAGGGAGCTACATGTTATCAAATAGTTACTTTTACCTCATCGGTTTAGTTTCTGTTATGTGGAGGAAACCAGATGATCTGGAACAGTGAAGAAGGAAGCACAGGCTTGTCCACGGAGGGTTTGCAGGGATAATGAAGTGACCAAATGAAAAGGACTGAGTCGGTTCTTGTTTCTCTCCTCTCTTTCAATGACTTGAGCTTTTATGGTTTTTGTGGAACTTTGTACTAGCTTCTATATAATCTACATTCAAAGTTTATGAATAAAATACTCTAAGATCCGCTAATTGCATCTAAGCATGTTTTGTTTATTGTTCCTCCTTTAGTCAGATGTTGCTAGAAAGTCTTACTTTCTTGCAAAGACCACATTTCCTTCAGGCAGATTTATCTATTTCAGCACATCTGGCTTACCCTGTGTCCCCCAAGGGCTCACTGGCATCTTCTTATCTAGCTCACATTTGTGCATAGACAACTATTCTGGCTCCAGAGAACCAGCCGCCCAAGCTACAGTTCAACAGCTGAAGTCTGTGTCCTTTTTGGACATCAACCTTTCAAATGCATAACATGTATGCACAAAAATGGCCAGAAATACATGAAAATTATTAGGTTTGCAACTTATTTTTATTATTTTTTGGTCACTTTCTGACCTACTCTTCACTCCTCTTTCCCTCAACATACTGTCCCAGTTTCACTTGTTGATAGGACATTAAAGACTTAGAATTCTGGTGATGATCTCTAAAACGTTGAAACTGGTTTCTCTTGAGTATTGAATAGACTTATGATGAGAATTTTGTTCTTAAACTTGACTAGTAATTTCTCATTAAGTAGCCAAGACCTCTTTCTCTCTCTCTCTCTCTCTCTCTCTCTCTCTCTCTCTCTCTCTCTCTCTCTCTCTCTCTCTTTTTTCTTATTTGATTGACATAATAGTTTTGTGATTTTACACAAATACTTTCTGAAAGCTATGAGAGAATTTTCTGAATTCTGGGGCATGGGTTAGAAAGATTTTACTATAGTATAAATTATGAACAGTTTCCCACAGCACTCTCCTTCTCCTTGCTTGGAAAGGGTAGAAATTATCAAGCACCTCAGGACATGAGTGTGGCCTTATGATTTTTAGTAGAATGAAGCATCCCAAACATTTATCATAGTTTGGAAAATGTGTGTGATCATTTGTGCCTAAAATTCTGTTCTCATGTGATGACGATTCACATGGCACAGAACATAGGATAATGCTACAAGAAAGTTCAGAAATGCATCATGAAGAGTTCTTCTCTACCTAAAGTCTTTTTGTAATACTTCTTTAAGAGTTTTTTTCACAATCGTGTCATGTAAGTTATTAACCATTTAAGTAGGCGAGCATATGCCCAGCTGTTCCCAAAACTGAGTAACATGCCTGAGAATAGACCCATTAGAATTGAGAAAGCCAAAGATCATTATAATGGCACACAGAACAGTATACTAGCACACAAAGAAAGCATTGATTGAGTAGCTGGCTTTGTTCGACAATCACCAAGTTGCTTATTTTAATTGGCACATGTACAGGTATATTTACAGAAGCACCTCACTCTTTGAACGGCGACTCACAGTTTAATGCCTGTGATGTTGTATTCCTACTGCATTTGAAGTCTTTAATACAGTGAGGGCACTCGGGCTCTTTTCTGCAGCCCTTTGGCAATAGGTGCTCCTCCTCACTCTCTTATGTTAAGACTCATAGTAATGGAACAGGGTAGGAAGAAGAGAATATATTTTAGAATCTGTTCCGCGTAAAGAGTGGGTGGTTCCCACTTGGAAATGTAAACCTCGTTTATTACCACTAGGTGCATATAGGGCAGAGACAACCAACAGCTTAAAGTCCACCTGACACACAGCTTTATGTATTTCCAACTTCCCAGCATGCTCTTGGGTTCTAATTTGCATTAGATTTCTCAGTTTATCATAGCTAAACCAATAGATGAGATTTTCTTAAAACTAGATAAGAAATATTACCATACATATGTATAGATCTACAGTCCAAACGTTATAATTCCAATTCAACTGTTAACTCAATTGAAAATAAAAGATTAAAATTTGAAAATTTTAATATAAAATAAGGAAAACTTACCTACATCTCTTATAGAAGTCATTGATAATTTACCATTAGGTGTACTTTTCTGACAAAGAGGCAAAGTGAAAATAACGGTCAGTCATCTTTGAATTGCTGTTAACATTTGTTGGAAGTTTTCAGAACCTTCATTAGCCAAGCATTATCAATGAAGAATGATGTCTTATTAAAAATTGGGGAAGATTAAAACTTTACACACAGGTTAAATATGTCACATATCACATTCATAAGGAGTCCTACCCATTTCTACCTCTGGTTCACTGGACTCTTCACCCAAAGGCTTTTAGAAAATTGCCATTGGTCGTGCAAACTTTATATACCTCAGTATAGGGGAACGCCAGGGCCAAGAAGTGGGAGTGGTGGGTAGGGGAGTGGGTTGGGGAGGGTATGGGGGACTTTCGGGATAGCACTGGAAATGTAAATGAAGAAAATACCTAATTTAAAAAAAAAAAAAGAAAATTGCTAACCATCTTGGGTCAGCCACCAATTTCAGGTCTTTCTGAAAACTACATATGGCACGAGAGTCAAAGCCAGAAGTTTAACTGGATAGATAAAGCTAAATCAGATAACTGAAGAACACTAGCCCACGAGTCTATGGAACTCCAAGGCATCTTGTTTGAGCCAATCAGTGAAAATGGGCTGTATTCACAGAAGGTCTTCTCTTCTAAATCATGGGCAGATACTGTAAATGCTTTCGTTTTTCTCCCTATTAAGTTAATTTTGTTTACCTATTCTCTTCCGAAATGTTTGGCTTTGTTTTGTAGTTTTGGTTTTGGTTTTAGTTTTGGTTTTGATTTTTGATTTTTTGACCAGTGTTTCTTTCTGTAACCCTGCCTGTTCTGGAATTTACTCTGTAGACACGGCTAGAATCCAATTCTAAGATTCCCCTGCCTCTGCCTCTCAAGTGCTGGCATTCAGCCATGCATTTTTATATTTATGCTACAGAATCCAATGCCTATGTCAATATTTCAACAACAGAGAAGATGTATGCAAAAATATCCAATGCTATGAATTTTTCCCATATAGCCATTGGGAAAGCTAAATATTAGGCTTGTTGGTACACATATTATATATGTAGAATGCATTTCAGTTGGACAGTTTTCTGCTTCTGTGTACATTTTATATACACAAAGTTCACTGTAGTCACACAAATTAAAAAAATATAATTGTAATTAATCAGTCTATTCTAACAAGCCCTCAGAGGTATACCTTTGTATATTTCCATAGCACTGACTTAAGTGAACGCCAAACATGATGCTTTGTGCTTTTTCTCTAAATATTTTTTTTAAGTAAAATGTGTATCTATCAAGTGTTTAACAAAAGATTTTGCCATGTTAGAGTTTTAAGGTTCTCGTCAAAAGAGAAAAAGAAAATGCTTTTCTGATATGATCTTGCCCCTCCTTCTCTTGGTTAATGTAGAACTCACAATAAAATAATGTGTCTCTTATCAAGTCAGCCTTGATGAGTATATGAGACCATCTCCAGGACCATATTCCATATATTTCCCCCAAGTAGATCTTTATTAACGATGTCAGCATTGACTTATTTTCATGAAAGGCTTTAAAATGTTTAAAATTTATGTAGACTTGTTACATTATCCTTTACAAGCTTCAGGGTGGTTCATTTCAGCTTAGAAAGATCCATTTGGGTATGGGCATATTTAATTCTTTGGCTTCACAGATATATAGTTGTGTGTGTGTGTGTGTGTGTGTGTGTGTGTGTGTGTGTGCTTATATGAGCTCCTGACTTACTGAGTCCATCTGGTCCTGGTTATATATATATATATATATATATATATATATATATATATATATGCACTTTATATTATGCAAAAAGTGAGGATTGCTATGGGGCAGCAAAGTGTGTCATGCCAGTTTAGCATGGATCTTTCCATCAGTGCTGCAGTGTGTTTCCTTTTTAGATGTGATCTGAGACCCAGCGTGAGTGTCAGGGCTGCAGGAAGGCCTAACAGATAGGAGAACTAAGCATCCAGGCCATTCATCTACTACAAAGAAGTGGGAGAGGATGGTTTTAATGGGAATGAGGTGGTGGTATTTTGAGATATGGGATACCTTAGGGTACGTGACAGCAATTTGGGCAAGGGATTCTTTGTTTTCTACATTTATGGTTGCCATGAGCTCTATACTGCTGAGTTGTTATGAAATAATTGAATAAGGAGAATGGCTTCAGTCTAGCCTTTCTCACAAACATACATAAGCAATGAGTTGAATGATCTTTAAAAAAATCTACAAAAGCATTACATGCTGAAAATACCAGTTAAAAAGCCAGAATGTTTCCTTCCCTTTTTTTTTTTTGTAGTGGTTGTTTCATATTCATTATTGCTTTGCCTGCATGTATGTCAGTGCGAGGATATCTGATCATGTAGAACTGAATTTTCAGACAGTAATGAGCTGCCATGTGGATGCTGGGAATTAAACCAGGACTCTCTGAAAGAGCAGTCAGTGCTCTTAACTGCTCAACCATCTCTCCAGCCTCTGTTTACTTCTATGTTAAGGCCATGTTTCTATAACTAAATATAATGCCTATAATATCATAATTTTTGTAATGGCAAAGCCATTGTCACCCAGTCAACTGAGAGTAGCACAGAAAGATGCTCACTTCATATTTATTGACTACTTGAGATGGGTCAATGACTCCGTAAAGAGACATGACTATGAAGAAGCAATAGGTTGAAACATTCGTGAATATATCAAGATGATTCAAGTCAAAATATATAGATGATAACATTCAGATTATGTGTGAAGAATATAGTTTTTAGAAATAAATTGGTTGCAATTTAGAAACTTTGTAGAATTCAGTGTCAGTAGGGCAGGTCCAGAGTAAGCATTTCTTATTTATATGCATGTTTGTCTGTGTGACTGTATGTGCATTTACACATGTGTTCAGGTACCTAGAGGCCAAGAGTCAGATCCACTGGAGCTGGAGTTACAGACAGATGTGAACTGCATAATGTGAATATTGATAGCAAAACTCCAGCCCCGGAATAAGCAGCACGTGGGTTAACAGCTGACGCATCAAGACTAAAATTAATTCTCAAGGCAATGATTACAGATGCTTAATTCAAGGCTGGAGAAAAGGCTCAGTGGTTTAAAGCACTTTCTACTCTTGAGGAGGACCTGAGTTTGATTCCCAGCTCCACCTCCAACTACAATTCCAGGGGATCCAATGCCTCTCTCATGCACACATAGTTAAGAAAACCAAAAATAAATCTTAAAAAATTACAGATGCTTAATTCATAGTTTAATAAACCATTGACTCCAATGGTACTCTCCTGGGAGAAATTAAGAGAGGAATTGGAGTGAATATAGCAAGAATACATTGTATGAAATTCTCAAAGAATTAATGAAAACAATTTATTTTTTAAAAAAAAGTCCACATTTCTACCAGTACCGTCACCACACACAGGTAGGTTTATTACTTCTTCCACTACCTATCCATATGTGCTTTTAAAATTATCTTTGTTCTGGAAGGCAACCCAAAAGCAATCTGGAAATCTTTGGGAATTCATTCCCGGGAACTGAGTTGCCTCAAGCTATCTAGAAAAGAAGTTGCTGCAAATAGGATTCTGTTACATGTTGGCTCTTTTACAGGCACACCACCTAAATGTGTTGCGTTTACTCTGCGTGTTTCAAGCATATTATCTTGGCACTGTGCACTGTTTTTTTGTTTTGTTTTGCTTTGCTTTTTTTGGTTTTTGTTTTGTTTTGTTTTGTTTTGTTTTGTTTTGTTTTGTTTTGTTTTGTTTTGTTTCTTCCTTTAAGCTAATATGTCTGTGCTCCTTCCTGAATTGCAGGCTTGCAAATGGAGGCTCCTCGCTCAGGAACATACTTGCCAGCTGTGTATGCCCCTCAGTATCCTCCAGCAGCAGTCCAAGGTAAAGCAGTCATTGAAGAAGAAAAATATTACTGATCAATTGATGTTCCAAAGAGAGAGAAAGAAAGATTAAGCGATCATGCCTTCATTTTTATTAATTTTTTTTTCTTAAACTTGCTTCAAAGAAACACTGGGGGCCTAGGTTTTGTTTTATTTTAGAATAAGCATTTTTTTCCAATGAATTAATTCTTATTTATAAAGGAGCATAACTGATATGACAAACTAATAGAACCAATGAGTCTATATTTACTCATGAAATATAAGATTGAAAATAAATTAAATCTTGATAGATAATAAGTAAAATCTTTTATTGGCTGTTCCCCTGTGCTGAAAATTGTTTCATGTGATGGTATTTTCCAAAATCTAACTGTGGGTGGTTTTTGTGCCATAAAGTCTTTGGAAGTAATTGTACCCAGTGAAAAAGAATAAAATCTTAAGGCTGGAAGCTGCCCACTACAGAAACGTCGCTAGCTCAAAGTAACCATCACTTTCACTGTGTAATGCATATGAAGGCTCTCCTCTTCTGTTCGTGCTGCATGTTATTTTCTGGTTAAAAGAAAAAAGGAAGTGAGTCACATATTACACATACGAGGATGTGCATTTATCATTTCAAACACTAAACTCTCTGAAATCTAGGCAGATGCTATTGTCAGCATCATGGGATCTTTGTAAATGCCAATGTTGATGGTGTACCTGATTTACCAGTGGCAGGCTATGCAGCTCCTCCGTGAGCACCCTGGGGACGAATATCAAAGATGTTCTGCTTGTGAGGAGGGGTACATGCCTTTTGTGTTCTGAGTAAACAGATTGGCTCTGGGAGTTGAATGGCCTGTGTAATTGTCTTAGAAAACTCCCTGTGGGTCCAGGATCTTTATCCAGATGTTTGTAATTAAAGGAATATGAGCTGACTAAGCTCCAGAGCTCTAAGGCAGAAGTTCTCATCTGTAGCTGTCATTAATTTTCATTTAAAAATACTAATACAGAGGATCTTCCTCGGGAAATTAAATCACTCCTTTAAACAATGACTGGCGATTTCCAAATAGCAAGGTGATTCTATTGTGAGCCCTGGGTTGAGAACATCTGTTCTGAGTTCGTATAGATAAAGTGCTTGGAGAATTCCCAGCATGTCCATCATTTAACCCAGGCACACATAGAACAGATTAATTAACCTTACAGCTAATTTAAACTAGGAATACATGTTAAATTCAGTTAGTATATGGCTTGGAATGTATTAGAAAGAGTAGCTTGGTACGGTTTCTAAGTTCCAAGACCACAAATAGGATATGTCTTCATATAACAATGGGGTGAGAATGATGACGACTTAAAATGTAAAGATTCCCGAGTTAGAGGCATTGCTCTAAGCAAGGGATTGCCATATTTAGGCTGGTTAATCTAAGGATGATAAGATCTAAGGATCTAAGAAACAGTGTTTTGTGCCCATGTCTGCTGATTCAACCAAATACAATCAAAATTATTCAGCCAAAATACAATCAACCAAATATAAACAGAACATTATTTGTATTGAACTTGTATATACAAATCTCTTGTCATTATTCCCTATGCAATGAGATGTGGTAGCTTTTATGACATTTTATAGAATTAGGATTTCAGGCAATACAGTAGTGATTTTGTGTCTATGAGAGATATGCACAGGTCAAAGAAATACTGTTCATTGGATTTCCATCCAAATGGCTTCTCTAGAACCTTTATCCTGTAGGGACTTAGGAACCACTGTACTATTATGGTTGCCCTAACACTCTGGAAAATTAGGTCCAGGGAGCTTGGATGAGACTTCCAGATCTGCATTTTGTACTTATAGCTATCTGGAGGTAGCCTCAAGCTTTCATTCCTTAGACTGCTCCATTTCTGCCAGTGTATGCCTGAGTAACACTCAAAACTGCTTCATAAGGGACCAGGTGAACTACTTCCTGTTGTCTTAGCCATTCCCTGATGTCACAGTTAAAGATTTCCCCCTCTTTAGCAGTAAGGCTAAATTCATGTACAGTCATAATTTAGACATTCTCTTTCCGTATGGAACATTTCTCACCACATTATTTTATAAAGTGTTTTCATTTTCCTGTCTTACGTATCAGCATAAATAAAATCTATGTAAACTAACTGCCTCATATGTTGCCATCTCTCCTAAAACTTTTCCTGTCACATAAATATGAAATCCTTTCTGTAAGTGTACTAGAAGTTATGTGAAAGTCTTTCAGATCTACTGCAGCACCTGCCATTAATTTGTCCTCTGCAAAGCTTACTTGATGTGGAAATTATAAATTGCAAGTGTTAAAGTTAAAGCATTATTATATCATTACTGAATACTTATATATCTTATTTTTAAAACTGTATTTACTTTAGTTATTTGAATTCAATCGGCCTTAGCCATTGGGGAAATGAAAATTAACACTACATCAAAATCCCATGTCATTCCATTCTAAATGGTCCACTTGAAGAAAACAGCAGTAAATGATGAGCTGGGGATGGGGACTTACGTTCTGCTAGTACATTAATGCAGTCAGTAAGAAAATTAGTACTAGAGGCCTTTCCAAAAATTAAAAATGGAACTATCGCATGATTTCCCTCCTAACAGAATCTAAGTCAGCATACCACAAACATTTATCCATGGTGATTACTATACTATTTGTAATGACCAAAATATGGAGTCATCCTAGAGGCTAATCAGTAGATGAATAAAACCAAACATATACACACATGCACACACACACACACACACACACACATACATGCACATGCACATGCATTCTCTGACTCTCTCATGCACACACACACACACACACACACACACACATTTTATTCAATTAGAAAGGAGAGTGAAATTATGACATTTATAGAAGATGGATAAAACTAGACAGCACCATGTTTAAAAATACAAGCCAGACTGAGTATGGTGGTGCACATCTTTAATCCTAGAACTTTGAGAGGCAGAGAATAATGGATCTCTGTGAGTCTTGTGCCAATTTGGCCCACATAGCAAGCTTAAGACAAGCCAGCCAGGGCAGTATAGTGAGACATCTAAAAATAATCAACAAACAAACAAAACAGAGAGAGACAGAGAGACAGAGACAGACAGAGAGACAGAGACAGAGACATGTGTTTGTATATGTCTGAGTAAGCAAGAGACAGAGAGAAGAGATACAAGCCAGAGTTCCAAAGACAAACATTTCTGTTTAATAAAAATAAAATAATAATAATAATAATAATAATAATAATAATAATGTAGTGTAATCTAGATTTAAGAAACATGTCTATATAAAATGGAAATGTAGGCCCAGCTATTCTGGGGACTAATCAGAACCAGTGGAAATATAGAGGATGGTATACAAGAGGGTGATAGTAGATGAACTGGCAGCAAAGGACTTGATATATAAGTATGTCAGTGTCACAATGCAACTTTGTCATTTGGTCTGCTAATCTAAGTTTTTAAATTGTTGTTGGTCTAAACCATACACACACACACAAACACACACATAATATATATATATATATATATATATATATATATATATACATAATATACATATATATTATGTGTGTATAAAACTAGAAGTCATAAAAAGAGAGCATATTGAAGTTAATTTCAGAGGTGAGATAAAATTTTTTTCTAAAGCCCAATAATCAGATAGACCATCACTATGACCCAGAGTCATCCTTAGTGACAGCGAGAAGCACAGAATGTAAGACAAAAACAAAGGCTCAGAGTTTACTTCTCAAGACAAAGAAGTCTAGGGAAGAATATGACAATTCTAGCATGCCACCAAGTAGTCCCTCCTACACATGAAGACCTAAGGATGGTTTTCACCACTTCTTCTTGAAAGTGTGTGGGAAGACTTAGACGAATACCTATTTACTAAAACTGGTGAGCCTGATAGTCCTCTCAGCTGGAGGGTAGAACACAGAGTTGCTAGTCAACCTTAAGGGCCCAGAACATGTCCCTAAAAACAGGTGTCATTGAACCCCAAACATTAGCTTGCTACTTTTATGAAGCCTTGGAATACAGGTGACAACATTCTACCACATTACAATTACCTGCCTAGATTGACAGATTGCCTAGAGTTTTTATTTGTTTGTTTTTGTTTTTATTAATTCCAGTTTTGTTTATATATATTCATTTCAATGGGAGGAGATGAAAAAATTGAAATGACATGATATACAGGTGTAAAAAAGTCATAATAAAGTCCATCATTTTGCTGAGCAATTTACTACACACTTCACAGAAGGAATTACTAGGTCTCTGTTAATAAAAATTAAACAAGGGCTGGAGAGATGGCTCAGCAGTTAAGATCACTGGCTGTTCTGCCAGAGGACCTGGGATTCATTCCCAGCACCCACAAGTCAGCTCAGAACTGTCTGTAACTTCAGTTCCAGCGGATCTGACACTATCATGCAGACATATATGCAGTCAAAACACCAATGCACATGAAATAAAAATAAATAAATCTTTAAAAATATATAAACAATTCATTGGGTGCAATATATTTAAATTTTATAATTTAGTACCATATGTTTTGGGGGAAAGACATTTTGATATTTTAAAAAGGGTGAAGTAAGATCAGTTAGAGGAAAAAAACTTTGTAGCTGAGAGGCAAAGTAGCACAAGAAGCTAAATAAGCTTTTATCTTATAGTGAGCGTGTGATTGCTTACTGTACCAATCAATAGGAGTAGAGCATGTTACAACAGAGTGCTCAGATTCAGCATTTAGAACAGGCATCTTAGAAATACTTAAGTGTAGCAATAGTGGTAGAATTCATGTATATGTTAAGGAAGATTACATATGTGTATGTGTGGACATACATACACATACGTTTCTTAAATTTAAATTCTACAAAAGATTCTTTATTATACAATATAAAGGTACTTACTTTTGTGCCTCTGGCTTATGTCCCGTATGGTGATGTCTAGTTTCATACATCTTCCTACAGATGTTTTATGCTTCTTTATGACTGACTAAACCTTCATTGTTTATATCTATAATTCATATATATATGTATATGCATATCCATATTGATTATAAGTATATCTAATTTCATATACATAATGTCAATATGTGTGTGTGTAAAATTTTCTTCATTCATCTGCTGGTTGGTAGGTAGCTAGGCTGATTCCACATCTTTGGTATTGTGAATATTATAGCAATCAACATGGGTGTTTATTCTTCATCCTTCCTAATTAGAAGCAGGTATAAATCACAGGACTGCACTGAAAAGTCTTAAACCTCATAGACACATAATTTCTGGATGGAGAGATCATTTGGTAGATGTCTGGGATAGATAAATCCACATGAACTGCTGATATCTTTTCTCTATGAAGTCGAAAATCACTGTTTTTGCTCCTATTCCAGGACCTCCAGAGCATACTGGACGCCCCACACTCCAGACTAACTACCAAGTTCCCCAGTCTGGTTATCCAGGACCTCAGGCTGGCTACACAGTCTCAACATCTGGACATGAAGGTTATGCTGCTACACGACTTCCTATTCAAAATAATCAGACGATAGTCCTTGCAAACACCCAGTGGATGCCAGCACCACCACCTATTCTGAACTGCCCACCTGGGCTAGAATACTTAAATCAGGTAAGTCTATAGAACTCACAAAGGAAATAAAAACTGTATTTCTACTTCTAATTTACTTGAACAACAAATGATTCATTCACCAAAGCATGACATATTCCTATATGCCCTCTGGGTACTCATAATTCCCCTAGATGAGTATCATTTTTTAAGAAGAATATCAATGTGAGATAATTGTGTTTTCTGTTCCTGTGAATTTAGTCTGTGATAACAGCCAATGGCCATTGGCTGTTAGGATTAATTAAACATTATTCTAGTTATCATCTCTAGTTTAATCCTTATAGAAAATCTGTGATGTATGGGCAAGATAATAATTATCACCGTTCTTTTCAGAATTGGAAGCTACTGTCAAGAAAATATCTGCTTTGTCCAGGCTCAAAGACCAAGGAAGAGTCATTGTGACTTACTTTTAAATGTGGACTTCATTACTGAGCACAAACAGGTTTTACCCCAAAACCTGATGTCAATTAATTTTAGCAGGATGAAGCTTATTAAGAACTCATAATAACGTAGGGTGAAGTATATAAATCAGTGAAATAATGAGGGCTGTAGGGTGCCTCCAATCCAGGAACACACCCAGATGACCCTGTGGTAGCCAAGTTGTTCTCAGTCTCTCTGGCATACACGGCAATAGCATGTTCCATGTGCACTCAAACAGCAAACTCAGAAATGTCAGTCATCGTGAATTCTCATCCCTATAGAGGACATCTTTCTTGACTGACATACACATACCAACCAAAGCTCAGGATCAACTGCACAGACAGAGGCAGATAGAAGGGAGAAGTAGAAGAATAAGGAGGGGAACTGTAGAATGCAGTCTTCTGTTTGTGCACACACAGCAGCTCTGGTTGCCTGTAAATGCCCAAGAAGGAGAAGCTGGCCAAATTTCCTCCATTGAACCTGGAGCAGCTCTTGAGATCTCATCCCTAAATTTTGGTACCTGCTGAGGGAAGGAGACTATTTCTTTCTAGAGAGCATGGTTACAGATTGACTTCCCATGCTCCTGTAGATACCCTGACACCTTCACACACATGGGCTGTACTAATTGGACTTAGTAGAATATTTAAACAGAGGAAAAAAGAGAAGATTTTGATCTTAAAAAAAATACCCTGGAATATGTATAATTTAATATGGGCAAATAAAATATCAAGGAACGTTACCACTTACAATAAGTGATAGCATCCTATAAAAATTATCTAAATATATACATCCATTATCAATCAATCTTGTCTTCTGGAAGGACCACTGTTTTGTAATTTTATGGGAATTACATTATAAATCAGCGTTATATGGCCTAAAAATTCTCATTTTCTAATGAACAATTTAAACACACTGATGCTGGGGCTGGAGAAATGGCTCAGGAATTAAGATCAGTTCCTAGTCTTGCAGAGGACCCAAGTTTGGTTGCCAACACACACATGCTACTTCCAACCATCTTTATCTCCAGTTCTGATGAACCTGACTCCCACTTCCTGCCTCTGTAAGTACTGAATACAAGTGGCAAACTTACATACATGCAAGCAAAACGTTCATACACATAAAAATAAATGTATTTTATATATGTGAGTACATTGTTGCTGTCTTCAGACACACCAGAAGAGGGCGTCAGATCCAATTATGGATGGTTGTGAGCCACCATGTGGTTGCTGGGATTTGAACTTAGAACCTTTGGAAGAGCAGTCAGTGCTCTTAACCACTGAGCCATCTCTCCAGCCCCATAAATGTATTTTAAAATAAATGTTTGCCATTAAAATATAAAAGTTAATGCTACCCAAAAAGTAATGTAAATTGTGAAATATTGATAATATTAAGGATCGATAACAGATTCCATCTATCTTTTCCTTTTTCTTTAACAGATAGATCAGCTTCTGATTCATCAGCAAGTTGAACTTCTAGAAGGTATGTATCCATTGTGACAATGGTATTTTTAGAGATAGAAGCAGTTCATATAGTTGCGTCTTCTACAGCAGTCTTTGGTGGAAGATTCAATTAGGAGGTCACAGATGTCTCTCCTCACACGAAAAGAAATTATAGATGTTATCTCCTGTCCACTTCTGAGAAGTAGGAGTCAGAACTTCCTGGGCTGGACATGTGTACCCTTGAGATATGTGTTAGAAAGGAAACAGCCAACTCTTACTCTCTCTTACTCTGTGTGTACTAAACGAACCTAGTCCTTCCCTTAACTTCTACCTCTTAGCAACTCTCTGTCAGTGTGTGACCAGCTTGAGACTTGCCAGAACCTCGAGCAGTGGTTCAGCTCTCATAGAGGATGTGTGTGTATTTATATGTATATATGTGTGTTTATACGTTTATATTTATATTTGTATGTGTATATTTGTCAAATATTGATTATATATATACATATATATATTCTTCAACTATTGATTAAAACTTTCACAGACTTTAAATAGAACAATCACTCTGTAAGCACCAAAGGAATGCTTTCCTAAATGAGTTTATTGGACATTTATCCTCATATCTAGCCTTACCTTTCCCCTCAGCACTGGATGACCATACTCAGGAAAGCCCCCTTGTGACAAGAGTACATGGAGTTGAAGACACAGATTGCTCTCTTTCAAGGTCTCCCATATGGACTTCATTCCTTCTTACCTGAATGTTCTTCCTCCTTTCCCACTGCCATTTCCTGAGTGCAGATCATCTCTACACTGCCTATCTCTCCTTTTCTGCTGTTCCACGTAAGCCCAGGCACACCATCCCCCTGTTACCTCACGAGTGAGCCACTATTCCTCACAAAGTGGTGAATGTGATTTTTCCCATATGTTATCAGTCTTAACAGGCTTTGAAACAAATAACAAATTTGAAATCAAGAACAGCCTCGGGCAGATGGTTTATGTTGCAGTGGAAGATACTGACTGCTGTACTCGAAATTGCTGTGAAGCGTCTAGACCTTTCACCTTAAGAATCCTGGATCATCTGGGCCAAGAAGTCATGACTCTGGAGAGACCTCTGAGATGCAGTAGCTGCTGCTTCCCCTGCTGCCTCCAGGAGGTCAGTGTCAAGTAACCATAGCAGCTTGAGAAGAAACAAGAGTTTTCAAGTATGGATTAAACCTGGATGGTATGACTATGGTTACATGAAATGTGCACTCTTGCCTTTGTAGATAGAAATCCAGGCTCCTCCTGGGGTGCCAGTAGGTTATGTGACTCAGACCTGGCACCCATGTCTGCCAAAGCTCGCTCTTCAGAACGACAAGAGGGAGAATGTTCTAAAAGTAGTTGGTCCGTGTGTTGCATGCACCTGCTGTTCAGATATTGACTTTGAGGTAAGAAATATAATGTCCACAGGATGTGTTTTCCTGACATGAAAATAATATATTCCTATAAGATATTACTAATGAATTACCTAACTAGTGTGACTTGATGTGTACCCACCTCGCAAATGTTCACTTAATTATTCAGAGCAAAGATCATTACTTTTATTAAAGGTTAGTGCAGAGTATCCCCAGTGACATGCAAAAAAGAGGCCAATTCAAATAAATAAATGTATAAGAAGAAAAAGAAAAATATCCAGCATTTAATATTTTATAGGTTTTACTTTTGAACTGGCTGAATGGCTCTACCTTTTGCTGTACAATATAAGAACCTGAATCTGCATCCCAGCATCCCTAAGAAAACCCAAAGTGTGTAGGTTTGTACCTCTAATCCCAATTTGGGGGCATGGGGAAATAAGGCTACCTAAGGCTTGTTGGCCAACTGGTCTATTTCAATAAGAACTACTCAGGCTCAGGCAGGAGGGACCTGGTCTCAAATAATACGTTAGAAAGTGATAGAAGTGCTGGTAATAGTGGTGCACACCTTTAATCCCAGCACTTGGGAGGCAGAGGCAGGCAAATTTCTGAGTTCGAGGCCAGCCTGGTCGACAGAGTGAGTTCTAGGACAGCCAGGGCTACACAGAGAAACCCTGTCTCGAAAAAACAAAAACAAAAACAAAAACAAAAACAAAAACAAAAACAACAAAAAGGTGATAGAAGAAGACACCTAAATTCCTAAATTTTTCCTTTGGCCTCCATTCCCACATATGTACACACACACACACTCATGTACACACACTCATACACACACACACATGGGGAGAGAGGGTGGGAGAGAGAGGGATAGCGAGCTCTGTTAACACAGTATTAATCATTTTATACCTGAGAGTATCCAAGACTCTTAACCCCTTATCCCCAGGTTCTTACTCTTTGTGCTTTTATTCTGCATTATAAACCTCAAAAGCTCTTGGTCAAGCACACACCTTTTGTTATTTGAAATTCCTATCAAAACCCCACTGGTATAATGATAGTTTCAATGTGAGATGTTTACAAGACACATCTCTCTTCTCTGGTGTTCCATTTTCCAAATTTTCCATTACCCAGAGTGAACTGTGGTTTTAGTATCTGGAATAAAAAATCCCTGAAATAAACAGGGCTTAAGTTATAAATTACACCCTAGTCCCAGTAATGTGAGCTAAGACCTCAGGCTGTCCTCTTCCACCTGCCTGGGTATGAGTCAACTTCCTGCACACCCTCCACAATGTCCATTACAGAAGCTCATTATTAGGGTTCAGTCACAGACACCTGACCTTGTGTTCTCTCACTTAGCTGATCAAGCAGCCTTTATGCCATAGCCTAAAGCAGTCACCTGATCTGGGCAGCCTTTATCTCAGTTCATTTCATTACCTAGCACTGTTCAACTCACTTCACCAAAGGCCAAGAAGTGGGAGTGGGTGTGTAGGGGAGCAGGGTGGGGGGAGGGTATAGGGAGCTTTTCTCTTCTAACAAAATTCATGGTCTTGAGGGAAGACCTGAGACGTTTTAAGAAAATACAAGCGACAGAGAAATGTTTATATGATATGTACAGATGAAAATACTTATGAATATTTGTAATGATAATTCTTCATACAGCATATTATGCTTCTTTGAGAATCAGAAGGTAGTTGTAGTTAGTTTCAAGTTATGGTAGATTTTTCATTTAGATCAAGAAACAACATTAAGTGAAATTTTGTTGGCATGTGCTTAATTTAATAAAAATTCTGGAGTTTTGTGATATTCTTAGGGATTTTAAGTTTAATTGTGTCATCTGTCTGCATGGATGTCTTCAAATACACAATGCCTTAAATGGGATACAACCTCTATTGTATATTTAGAATGACTACATCTAGGTCTTGTCTTTGACAGACCTTAGAAAGTCCCATTTGTTCCATTTCTATAGAAGCTGTGATGGTAATGTTCGTATCTTAAAAATAAGAAACAGTAGTATGAGCCACTAACAACAGGAGAACGCTGAGTTATGCTAGGCCATTCATTTGGAGATGAAATTTCCTTGTTCAGATGTCCTGTTTAAAATTCTGCCTGGGATCTGAATTGGAGACTTAACAGCCAAAGGTGCTTGCTACCGAGCCTGAGGATCTATCCACAGGACTAACATGGTGGAAGAAGAAAAATGACATCTCTAAGTTGTTTCTCAGACTTCTGCACCTACACCAAGCTGTACAAGTTTAAACACACACACACACAAACACACACACAAACACACACACACACACACCTTTAAAAATATTCTCAAATGTAGGTAAAAATACCTATGTTCTGGTTACTTTGCAGTGTAGTTTACAATCCACATTTCTGATCCTCACCAATAAGATTGCATGTACATTAGAAATAAAATTCAGTTAGCTTTAAGGTTTTGCTTTGTAAAATATGGTAAATGTGCTTGTGTTTCTCCATGGAGTATTGGGTTTATGATGCTGGCAAATTGCCACTTTGCTTCCATCATATAATTTATACTTCAAAGATATATATGATGATTTATGACTGATCATAAATGTTTAAATGACAGCTATTGTACATAATATATAAAGTGATAGAGCAGCTTATCATAATGCCATATCTGATACAACTGTAATGGTTCATGACTTCAAACAGACAGCACTGTGTTCACATTATGGCCTTTAGGACAGCCACGTTTCTGGGCATGGATGAAGCTCATGCAGATGGCTCTAACTTGGACCATACAGTGACATCCCATCTGCTCAAGAAAAGTGTGTCCTAGGACTGTGGCCATAGCGTCTTGTTGTGTGATACTACTCACTGGATGCACATATAGGCCAAGCCAGTTGGCCATGGTGAACACTCAAGTCCTCGGTCACACCCTGTCATCAAATTAGACACCCAAGCAAACCCAGTTCTAAAGGAGCAGAAAATGTGCTATGCCTAGCCTGGGAATGGAATGCAAGGGCTACTCTCTGAGCAGTAACCTGTGACTTTCCATTCATGGTAGAGGTAGACTTCAACACATTGAGGTGCCACCCTCCTCCAGTCACATCATCTGTGACTACCTCTAAGGTCCCTTGATTACTTGGTGGATCCTGCCTGGGGCAAGGACTTTAAAGGAGTCTGTTCCCGTTCCCATCTTTGGTGACCTTTGCAGGTTTGGACAGGACACCTTTTCCTCCTCATTTGGCAAAAGCCTTTGTGTTCATTCCTTTGTGAGCATCTATGTGCCCTTTATGGAGCAGATTTAATTTGGGCTCAGTCTGTTCTAGTATATTTTGGGGACCTGGTATTTCCTCCCACAGGACCCCCGAATCAGAACCTTTTCATATTGGAAGTACTGACTTTGCATACCTTTCTTCTTGCATTCTTTACACCCTACTAGTTCTCCATACCTAACTCATATCTATGTGCCTTGGCTGTCTCTCATGGAGCATCTTGTTGGGTTCTTCCAGTCACCACATGGTTGTTAGGTCTTTCTGGGCTGTTGCATTTCATTCCCTGCTCCCCTACCACCCGACTCTGTGGATGACAATGAGCCTCTGCCATGTTTAAACTGTCAGCCTATGTGAAAGTTAAGATTCTCAAAGCAGGTAACCTAACAGAAGTCCCATCTATTGTCTTCCCAATAGCTTTTTAAAATTTTAATAAAAGAAACACTTTGAAGATAATTGTAATAAAACATTCATCTGATTTTACTTCAAGTATGAAAATAGGTTTTTCCATGTGTATTCTACAAATCTGTATGATTTTATTTTCATACATAGATCAAGTCTCTTGATGAAGTGACTAGAATTGGCAAGATCACCAAGCAATGGTCTGGTTGTGTGAAAGAGGCCTTCACGGATTCAGATAACTTTGGGATCCAGTTCCCGCTAGACCTGGATGTGAAGATGAAAGCTGTGACGCTTGGTGCTTGCTTCCTCATAGTGAGTGTGTTCCTGAGCATCCTCCTTATAAGAGTTGATAATGACTAGGCAAATAAGTATCCCAATGTGACCCGATGACACTCATGGGTTTTATGCAAGATTCCACTTTATCATAGCTCTTTAATTACATTTAGTCCTACTATTCAGATACCGCTGACTCCTTACTCTAATGAGTCAATATGTCAATATCTTGTTATGAGTCAAAGCACAGATTTTACTTTTCAGATTTTTTCTTCTTTTGCCATTCAGGTTTTTCTTTTTAAAATAAAACATAAAATTAGAAACTTAGGGGAAGTGTTGAATCTGTATTTATATGGAAAAAATGTGGTCAAAATGCAAATGTTGTTCAGTCATTAAATTATCATCTAATGCATAACTATAAGTTGCAATAAGGTTGTTCATCCAGTCCTACCTCTATTTTCCAACCTCTAGAGTATTTAGGGATTCAAGAGAGAAATTAATACAAACATTTATATGCCTAGGTATCTCAGCAGTGTTTCTAATTTCTCAAATAAATCAGAAATCCATAATTGATAGGTTCATAGTACCCTAGAAGTTTCTAATATGCAGGCAATGTTCTGGAAGAAAACAGTGTCCTCAACCTTAGCTACACAACAGACATACCTAGTACATACAAACTTTCCCTGACCAGATTGCACCTTAATTAGTAAGTTAAACTCTTCAAAGGTTTGTCCAAGTTTTTAGTCTGTGTATAGTTCCCAGCTAGATCCACTGAAAATTTGAAACATGAGATATCTTAATCATTGACTTGGAGATACAATAACAATTATAAGAGCTTATGCAGTCCCAAAGTGTACGTTCTTTCACCAAACAAATATGAAGTAAAAATAAAGACAAAAGTAAACCGGAGACTTTAAAGGATTTCATATAACACTGACCGTGGTCATGTTTAGACATCAATTCAAGGAAAACTATATTAAAAGTAATTTGTAAGATGTTCAATTAAATGACAAAAATGACCAGGCTATTTGGTAGTATGGAAGATTTATTGTGGTGTTTAGTAAAAACAACTATTCATATCTGTGTCGCTTCCTTATGAACTGGTTTGATAAAAGATCTTTGCTTTTAAATAATGTAGGTAGGACAATAAGGCTGTATGGCAAATTAACTGGTAAACACAGATTACTCATATTAATCATTTTTGAAGCCAAATGAGCAGGTTCTGAGATTTTTTTCACTACCGATTTTTATTTGAGTTATGCTTGATTGATTTTTATACAGGGTTAAATAAAACCAATATTTTATGGAGAGAAATGGGAAGAGGGTTGAGAACATTTTTGTTGTTGTTGTTTACATTTGAAAAGTAAATCTAGATGTAATTTGGGGGACACATTTGAATCAGATCCAGGGCAGGTGAAAGATCCCATGTTTAGAAAACGAGCATAATCCATAGAGTTTGGGTGTTAGATGCTGTTAGACTTCTGTATCTGAGACTAGGTCATTCTTTGTCTCTGAAAAAAATATTTCTATATCTTTCTTTATATATAGGATTACATGTTTTTTGAAGGCTGTGAGTAGGAACAGAAATCCGACCTGCAGTAGGGACCAATGAAAGAGGACAGAGAAGATCTGAAGTCTACACAAGGAGATCATACGATTGAGAGACCTGGGGCTTTTTAATTTCTTCATTGAAATTTCTCAGAATCAAGCTGTTATACATGAAGCATAGTATGTAACATTTTGATTTTCAAATGCTAGTTTATCTTTTACATTATTGGAATAGACCTGGATAATTATCTTTATACACTTCTAAAAAAATTCACCAAATTCAAGTTAAAAAAAAGAAGACGACGAAGAAAAGTGTATGTTTTAAAATAAAACATTTTATGGAAAAGTAAGTTAAATCATAATCTTTGATTTATTTTTCATCTTTTGTTCAATTTAAACCTTGTTAGTGCTGATTTTATTATAAAATTGTACTTTACTATCAAACCTAGTTAGTTTATTTCTTACAGAAATTCTCCTATTATTTTGAAATTATATATTTTTGAAAGCTTTTTAAAAGATACTATTGCCTGGGAAATTCTATTCAATAAAATGCTAATGAGAAAAGATAATGTGTACTTTCTTCCATCTTTAGAAAATAACATTAAATGAACTTATTAAAATTTCTACTGTTTTAACTTTTTATACTGAAAAGTTTATGACTCACCAGTCTGAAATGTTTTTTGGTGAATGAGGACATATTTTGCTGCCAAGAAACAGCGACTTTCAGGACTTACCATCTTTACTATTGCTATAATGTTTGACATTACTTACTTTCAATTATTAATCAAGATCCTATCGTGGACATGGCCAGAGAACAACTTGATCTCTGCTGTTCTCCAGGTGACTCTAGATTTCTGTCAAGTTTGCAATAAAACCTACCTAGGACATCAGGATGCTTTTATTCCCACAACAGCAGAAAACAAAACAAAACCAAAAAATGCAAAACTTATACCAAGATTTAGAGCTGTTAGTATAATAACTGTATCATGTGCTTCCTTAGTCTTTGGAACTGGATTGTGGGGAAAATGTGAAAAAGTTAGGAACCTTGGATTAGAAAATTTCTAAAATGCTGTTGCTGGAGCTTAACCTGTGGAAGTTCGAAAAACTAAAAGGCTGTGAAAATTGGACCCTTGAAGCCTAGGTTCATAAGGGAACACAGACACTTAATCAACCAACCATACCCCTCAGAGCTCCCAGGGACTAAACTACAAACCAAAAACATGGAGGGACCCATGGCTCCAGCCACATATGTACCAAAGGATGGCCTTGTCGGTCATCACTGGGAGGAGAGGCCCTTGGTCCTCTGAAGGCTTGAGGCCCCAGTGTAGGGGAATGCCAGGGTGGGGGAGGCCAACTTGTGGCAGAACTTGGCAGTGTCATCCATTTGCTAATAGTGTTGAAGGCATGGAAGATAAAAAAAATCAAAAGCACAATGGAAAATAGCTCAGGCTAACAATGTGGAACAGGGCCAGAGTATCTGGAAGGAGAGCTTGATGGGGTATTTGATGAAGCTGAAAATGTCAAGCTTAAGCTATGAGTGGAAAACTCAGGATAGTCAAGGTTCCAGGAAAATGAGATGTGTATGAGAGCTGCAGGCATAAAATTAACCCATTCCACACTAGATGCATGGAGGGCAGCAGAGTTGGATAAGCACACCATCCAACATCTTTGGAGTCCAGTTTACAGTACCATAAGCTCCAGGTGCCAGAACCAAAAATTTTGGAGTAGGTACTTTGTTCTGCTGGATTTTGGTTCTGTTTGTTGTGACTCTTCCTAAGCTAGGACCTGGTTCTTTCCATTTTGGGACAGAAATGTATACTCTGACATTGTATGCTGGAAATTTGTAACTTTGCTTTTGATTTTATGGTAGCTCGAAATTAAGATGGTCTAGACTTTTGAAGTATTGAAACTACAAATGACTACAGGGACTTTCAATGTAAGAGTGAATGCATAAGGTATTATAACATGGTTATAAATTCATAGAGGAAGAAGCTGTAGGATATGGGTTAAATGTTATTTGTTTGAATGTCAAGTTGACTAGGGGTAGAGTTTCTGTGGTTACTGTTAATTGTCAATATCACAGAATTTAGAATCTCCTGTGAGCCTTTAAGCATGCCTACAGGAGATTTCCTTGACTATGTTAATTGATGTCCAAAGAATCTTGGCTAAGGGCAGGACCATGCCTTATGACTTCTGCATAGATCCTTGACTATGTAAAATGGAGAAAGCCGGGTAAGCATTAGGTCTCATTTACTGCTCTGCTTCTTGTCACATATCCAAGATCATTTTCAGTCTACTTTCCATATTTATATGATTTTAAATGGCCCCATATATGCCAAAATGTAGTTTAAAAATTTACCCAAGTTGAAAGCCAAGATCTGAAAAACTAACGCTTAATTCTGTTTCTCTACTAATGAAAATGTGATTTTAGCAGTGGATGCTGAGTTTATATCATTAAGAGACTGAAGTTTTTCTATCTGGCAGGGCTAGAGAACACACAGTGGGATATTTTGAGGCACAATTTCATTTTGTTTTGATGCTTGTACATGTTTGAGAATTAGTTCTAGGAAACATTTCAATGTTAGTTACACATTGCCAGTGAAACAAGTCATGCAGGAATAATGCAGTGAAATTCCTTCTTACCTGAACTTACAAGTAAGTTGGATGTCAGTTGACTTCATATCCTTTATAGTGCCTACTCATAAGAGAATATACTAGACTGTGCCATTTATGAATTGCAGGTATTTATTTCTTACAACTTTGAAGACTGAAGTACAGTGTGTGAAGGTCACAGCTGAGTCAATGTCCCGAGTCTCATCTCAGTGATCCTGTCATCACCTTATTGCTATATCATTCAATGCTGAACTGCATAGTGGGGCAAAAGTGGCCTGATTAGTCCCTGCAATACTTTTATAGAGACACCTAATCCCATTCACAAGAGTGATGCCTTCATTATTTAATCACACCCTAAATAGTCCCCTTCATCCTTCAGGCTTCAACAATAAGAAACTTATGTGGGACATATGTAATCTACGACAGGTTGCCATTCAATCCAAAAATTCATATATAATGTATATATAAATTGCATCTTTACAATTATTAAATTTTCAGACCATTCCCCAGCATCAACTCTAAAGTCAGTTTGCGTCTGTCACGTAAGTGTCATCTGCAGCAAACAAGGATAATACTTTACATGTAATTCTTCCAGGGGGCAAATTCCCTTATGTGAACCCAAAAGGTCAAACAAGTTCTATACTCCAAAATAAAGAAAAGAAAATATATAAGCGCGAACATGGTTCTCAGTAAGTCCAATCATTGAAGTTTAAGACTTGATAATAAACTTCTTATCTGTTCTGCCTTCTGCATGCCCTTGGAAGGGTCTGCATCTTCAAGGCTCCAGGAAAGCATGTCCTTTGGATTTATTGGAAACACCTCAGGCTGCAGTTTTTATATGATTTTCAGTTAGATCCTATACTTGTCATCCCTTCCAGTTGGAGTTGCAGGCTCTATACTTCTGGGGTTCTGGGTGCATAGTAGCTCTTGGGACCTCATTTCTATATTATAGCTTCAAGGGACAGTATACCAGTGAAAGCCCATTACAGGGGCTTCTACTCCATGTCTCCACAGGGCATTGTCCTTGTCTGCCCATGCTTCACCTGGAGTCCAGAGGAAGGTACCCATAACTCCATAGTTGTGCAGAAGATACAACAGCAGAATCAACACCACATGAGCATCCCTCATAGTTATTTTTATGCCATTAGGAGTGCTATCCCAGGACATGAAGCCCCATTTGAGCCACATGTGGGACATTCAAAGAGCAGTACACCAGAATGCAGGAGCCAAGACCTGCAGCAGCACAGGATGTGAAGCTTCAAGCTTCCATAGGCCCCTCAGACCCCTCACGCCCCTCAGGGCCCTCTCTTGACTACGGCACTTGAGTCTCTGATGGAAGTGGCAGCATTAGAAGTCTATGAACTGAGACTTCTACTGCCTTGATAAATAGCATGTGGCTTTATCAGCACATACTATACAGTCTCTCTGCCACACTCGGTGTTTTCTGCAGTCATGTTTTTTTTACAAGCTTATAAATGTCCAGCCCTTCACATTATATGCGCCTTTTGATTATACCACCTACCTTTAATGTGTCTCTATTTGCATGTTTTTGCTCTAATGCATCCGCAAAAGCCAGTGCTTTGCTGAGATGTTTTTCTTCTATTAAATAGTGTTTTACTTGAAGGGTTTGTCTTTTATCAGACACAAACACATTTCAGTCAATGCTTGTTACTTTGTGAGAAGTTGGACTTTTCTCTCAGTGCCAATAGTCAGTTTCTCATTTTTGTTAAGATATTTTTATCTTTCATCATCCTTTTCCTTCACTGTTAAATTTTCTAACATGGTGACCATGTCCATTAAGAAAAGTCCACTACAGCTCCCCTCTCCTCTTAATCATTGCCAGATAACCATGCAGACAAACATTTACTTACAGTTGCAAAGTAACCCTATGGCTTTTAAGTCTTGATTACAGCAGTACCACTGTCTCCAGGTAAATTGTGAAGGGAAGATATTATTATCAACTCAATTGAGCCTAGAACCACCTGGTAAGAGATTCTCAATAAAGAGTTTTCTACATTACATTGGTTTGTGGGTATGTCTGTGTAGGGGATTGACTTTTATTCTTATTAATACCATGTTTTTATTCCTTACAACATATTTTGGTCATATTCTTTCCCCGTATTCAACTCCTCCCAGATCTTTCTCACCATTGTTCACACCCAACTTTATGTTCATTCTCTCTCAGATGAACTTTGGCCCCACAACCCCTCACACATAAAAGAATGTTATTTTTCCCACCGTGGGTGATACCATTCCCTTGGTAGAGGATTGTGAACTGTATGAGTAAGAAGTTTGAGTTGAGCACAAGCAAACAGCAAGGTGAGCTTGCATGCATTTATTGTTTTCTGCTCTTGACTGCGGATGTAATGAAGGCTTCAAATTCCTGCCACTGAAACTTCCCCATAAGGATCAACTATATCATGGAACTGTAAGCCGAAAAAACAAAGAAACAAAAAACCAAAATCAAACAAACAGAAAAACCTATTTCTCTCCTAAGTTACTAAGACACCAATGTTTGTTTCTGTTCCACTAGTGACACTGCAGCCACATACAACGGATTAAGTCATTTATAAACAGAAAAACAAAATCTGTGCAGACTTGGAAATGAAAGTTCCTTTTGTGAGAGACACCCCTACACCTTTGGCTTCTTAGAGAAGTCTATGCAATATGTATTCATATGATAGGAGAACTAATAAAGGATAAATGTTGTACCTCACATGATAGAATAGGGTATAACTAACTCCCATTCTTAAAGGCAGGATCTCTAAAACTTAATTACTTCCTAATTGTTCTCTGTCTCTGTTCTCCCCCTCCCCTCTCCCTCTCCTCCCTCTTTCTCTCCCTCTCCCCCCTTCTCTCTCACACACACACACTTCTTTTCCTATTTTTGAGATTATAACTTCATCATTTCCCTTGTTCCTTTTCTCCCTCCAAACCTTCCCATATACCCCTCTCTGCTCTTCTTCAAATCCATGACTTCCTTCTTTAATTATACTTGCTTGCATATATGTATCTGTATATATAGTGACAATGTGTCACTAGACAACCTATTCCTGTGCTCTTCCCTGGGGAAGACCACCTCTTGCTTTTCTCAGTTGCCTGTAGTTCTAACATGATGTTGAGACCTCCATTGGCTTTTCCTTGTCCACTTTAACATATCCATTGGTGCCATCTTTGTTCAGATTGCATTCAGACAGTCATATTGGTGAGAATTATGGGTGTAGTTTCACACATTACTAGAAGACAGGAAGCAACAATTAATTTTCCTTAATATCTCTTAATATCAATGGACTCAGTTCCCCAATAAAAAAGACCCAACATTTTGCTACATTCAGGAAACCCACCTCAGGGACAAAGACAGACACTACCTCAGAATAAAAGGTTGGAAAACAATTTTCCAAGCAAATGGACCGAAGAAACAAGCTGGAGTAGACATCCTAATATTGACTAAAATCAACTTCCAACCCAAAGTTATCAAAAAAGACAAGGAGGCGCATTTCATACTCATCAAGGTAAAACCTTCCAAGATGAAGTCTCAATTCTTAATATCTATTCTCTAAATGCAAGGGCATCCTCATTCATTAAGGAAACTTTAGTAAAGCTCAAAGCACACATTGCACCTCACACAATAATAGTGGGAAACGTCAACACCCCACCCTCATCAATGGACAGATCCTGGAAACAGAAACTAAACAGAGACACATTGAAACTAACAGAAGTTATAAAACAAATAGATTTAACAGATATCTACAGAATATTATATCCTAAAACAAAAGGGTATACTTTCTCCTCAGCACCTCATAGTACCATCTCCAAAACTGACCATATAATTGGTCACAAAACAGGCCTCAACAGATACAAAAATATTGAAATTGTCCCATGCATCCTATCAGATCACCACAGACTAAGGCTGATCTTCAATAACAACATAAATAATCGAAAGCCAGCTTTCACGTGGAAACTGAACAACACTCTCCTCAATGATTCCTTGGTCAAGGAAGAAATAAAGAAAGAAATTAAAGACTTTTTAGAGTTTAATGAAAATGAAGCCACAACATACCCAAACTTATGGGACACAATGAAGGCAGTCCTAAGAGGAAAACTCATAGCCCTGACTGCCTCCAAAAAGAAACTAGAGAGAGCTTACACTAGCAGCCTGACAGCACACCTAGAAGCTCTAGCACTAAAGGAAGCAAATTCACAGGAGAGGATTAGACAGGAGGAAATCAAACTCAGGGCTGAAATCAACCAAGTGGAAAAAAAAAAAAAAGAACTGATTCAGTAATAAACTTCTTCCCGGACTGGATATCTGTTAATATCGCCTAGGAAACAACCATTCCCAGTCCCACAAATAGTGTTAAGTGTTGCAAACACTGGCCAGATGGACAACTTTTTTTTTTTCATTTTTTAATTAGATATTTTCTTTATATACATTTCAAATTTAAAATGCTATCCTGAAAGTTCCCTAGACCCTCCCCCCGCCCTGCTCCCCTACCCACCCAATCCTGTTTCCTGGCCCTGGCATTCCCCTGTACTAGGACATATAATCTTTACAAGACCAAGGGCCTCTCCTCCCAATGATGGCCAACTAGGCCATCTTCTGCTACATATGCAGTTAGAAATACAAGCTCTGGGGGTACTGGTTAGTTCATATTGTTGTTCCACCTATATGGGTTACAGGCCCCTTCAGCTCCTTTCAATGTGCTTTCTCTACTTTCTCCATTGGATGCCCTGTGTTCCATCTTATACATGACTATGAGCCTGTATTTGCCAGGCACTGGCATAGCCTGCATAGCCTTATATGAGAGAGCTATACCAGGGTCCCTTCAGCAAAATTTTGCTGACATATGCAATAGTGTCTGGGTTTGGTGGCTGATTGTGGGATGGATACCAGGGTGGAGTAGTCTCTGGATAGTCTATCCTTTTGTATTAGCTCCAAACTTTGTCTCTGTAACTCCTTTCATGGGTATTTTGTTCCCTATTCTAAGGAGGAATGAAGTATCCACCCATTGGTCTTCCCTCTTCTTGATTTTCTTGTGTTTTGCAAATTATATCTTGGGTATTCTAAGTTTCTGGGCTAATATCCACTTATCAATGAGTGCATATCTAATGACTTCTTTTGTGATTGGGTTACCTCAATAAGGATGATATCCTCCAGATACATCCATTTGTCCAAGAATTTCATAAATTCATTGTTTTTAATAGCTGAGTAGTACTCAATTGTGTAAATGTACCACATTTTGTGTATTCACACAAAGTTGGAGGCAACTTAAACTAAGGAAGTTTTCCATGGGAAGAGGAAGTGCACGGGGCTTTTTATACATTTACTCCCTGTCCTTTAACAGCCTATGGCTTTCCATACTCGTGATAAATTCCTGTTTTATGCCACCTGACATTAATAATGGGAGTTTCACTTTGACTTTTAATTCCACTTTTGACATTTCCAGAGATACATAGCATTCTTTCTCTTCTTATTTGGATGTTCAAGGTTATGAATTTAAATGTCCGAGTAGAATAAATAATCTTTTTACATATTCTGTAATTTTTTCTACTGGTCTGCTTTATTCTTGCTATTTTGTAGAATATTTTTCTGATTAGCAGACTGCTCATAAGTAATACATACTACAATTGTTTTCTTAGCTGTGTCTATTATTTTAACTGACTTGTGATGGCCCTTTAGTACAGAAACATAGTCATCATTATTAATTATTATTGAGTGTTTTACAGTTTGTTTGCCTGCTTTTGCTTCAAAAGTTTGTTTTTCCTATGTAGGACATGAATTTGCTTCTCATATGATGTGAGTAAACATTGATTCTATTTTATACAATGGCGAATTTTCTCAATCTTAATAGAAGTTCATCTTTTTTGATTGATCTGTAATGCTCCTTCTACCAATTTCTGGATGCTCATAGGCATTTTCAGGGTGGTGTGGAGATTGGTAATTTGTTGCTTTCCTCTCCCATTATTTTGTTTGTTTGTTTTGACTTATAGGTCTGTAAATAAGTGCTGAGTTTTTTACATGAGATTTTATTTCATATAAGTCTCCCCATCACCTAAGGATGATAAAACAAGCAAAAGGGAAAAACAGAAAGAGGTCATTCAATATCCTGCTAGGAAGGGCATGTTTTTAGGGCTGTACCAAATTACCTACTACTTATATACTAGCATTATTTATTTTTTGTTGTTCTACAAACAAGCAAATTACATCAGAGTGAGAAATAATTACAGAAGAAAGCATAAATCCTTAGAGGCATCAGTTTTATTATTAAGATAAATCACCTACACTATTTTTTAAAATCTTACTTGAAATATAAACTGAAGAGAAAAGTGATGTGTAGATGAAATTGGGAGAGTGATGTGAACATGATTTGTAGACTTGAAGAAGGGCTGCTCTATATGATTTGTAAGGAAATTTTATTTTACAGCCCTTATTTAATGTAAATGGAACCTAAAGTGTTATGTGTTACAGATGGCATTGATATGAGACCAATGCTTCTAGTATTCATGTAGGTTATCAGTTTTATACACAGGTAAATTAAAGTAAGGTTTAATTAATACAGCTTATTAATGTTAATTAAACATATATATGTATATATACATTACATAGCAATTTAACATTATACATTATACATTATATAATATATACATTAAACATACACACTATTCCCAGGGATAAAGAGACTTATACAGTCTACATTTGGACTTCATATTGTATTAAGTACATATGCACTGTAAACATCTCAGTACAGTCACCCAATGATAATGTCATGTTTGCTCTGAGTGAACCTTAACCCTCCATGATCTCGATAGTGATGTGAGGCTCAGTAGCACTGTGTGAACCCCACTTCAGAGAAACCACCCTGAGGGAGAGAGAGCAGCAGAAGAGAGGCAGCTCTATGGAGCTCAGCAACAAGGCTAATCTGACTAAGGATGCAAATAAATGTAATGCTTAGCTCTCTGTGTTCTAATTCACCCTAAAGTGTGTTACCAGGGGAGAAAAGAAGGAAGGCAGAGCTTGAGACTGTTAACCTGTCTTTTCAGATTGCTGACTCAACAGCTTAAGTTTCAATTCCTGTTACAGTTCACCGGTGTTTGTGACTAAGGGCCTTACAAACTCCCGTATTCTATTACAGTTCCATGCCTTAAACAAAACTGAGAACAATGAGGCTTATTTCCTCATGACATCTGTAAACGAGCTTCCAATGACCAGACCTCAAATTTACTTTATTCTTAGCCTTGTGCCTATTCTCAGGCTAATTACACTTTGGATGGACAAGTAACAGACAAGCAGAGAATTTAGAAAAACAAATAATAGCAAACCATTTTCCCAGGGAGACTGCATGAGCTGAGCTCTCTGGCTCATGCTCCAGCCATGACTCGGATTGACAGTTTATGCCTCAGGACCTGAATTCAAAAGCTGTTGTGCCCTTATTGAGAGCCCCAAAACACCACCGAGGAGCCGATTCTAAGGCAACCACAGCTAGGGTCTGTATTCAAGCTCGAACTTGGGCCACACTATTGTCACTGACACAGCCTGACAGGAGGGTGTAGCCCCCCGAGGCCAGTTTCAAGCAAGCATCTATAGAGGCAAGCAAGGAAGCAAAGGCATTTCCAGCTTGGCACACATCGGATTGGGGCGGGGGGCTATTAATGGAATTTGTTGGCTTTTAAAATGATTGGCTGGTGCTGGGAGCCAAACCATAAACTTTCCTAAGTAAATATCTTTAGGTACAACTGTAACTTCAGCTTTCTTCCTGATTGGTGGTTGTTAGGGAGTGACCTGGAGGCCAATGCTAGGTCCAGGCCAGGTGTTTAACAAGTTCAGCCTTAGATGAGGTTCTCTTAGATGGAGCCTGAACTCAAGACGGAGGTGGTCTGATCTCTCAAAGCAACTTGTGCCAAGTGCTGTTTCTTACTTTATCACATTTACTCAGGCCACTGTACATGTGGACTTCTTTGGAAAGCCAATGAAATTTCCACAGGAAAAAAAAATCCTCCTGCTCATAGACCCAAACAAAGGAAGCACGAGGCCAACAGAACAATACAACAAAATGATTATCTGTGCTGTACATGGCTTTAACACCTTTTCCTGGAACTCATTTTGGCTGATGTCCTGAACCAGCTAGTTAGGGCTCATGACTCAGCTACCATACCAGCAGCCGGTTGGGTTAAATGCCCAGTGTGCAGGAGCACCATTCTCCAGGTCAGGAAGGCAGGAGCCACAGTCAGCCTATGCTGGTGTGTCCCAGACTAATGCAAGCCCCTCCCCTGCAAATTGCCTAACAGGTTATCAACGCTACCTACCTGCCGAGGTGTATAGTACATGCTCTCCAATGCCAAGAACATTATAGGGTCTTGGGAATCTGAGAGGTTGAAGGGAGTGGAAGAATTCTTAGCAGATAAGACATGCTTCATTCACCAGCATGTAAACAATGGCAGCACATGGACACACACCAGTCGACACACCTACATATTCAGGGCAGCACACAACAGGTAGGGACACATAGACCTTTAGCCATTGGCTGGCAGAAGCCCAAATCACACACCTCTGACCTTAAAGCTATATTCACACAAAAGTAGTATTTTTTCCCCAAGAATTGTCATTTACCATATTACATCACCCTTTACTGTTAGATATCCAGATATCTGAGTTGGCTGCTGTGATAGTTTAAGTGAGAATAGATCATGTACCCTCATATATGTGGATACTTGGTTCCAGGAGGTTAGAACAATTAGAGAGAGATTGGGAGGTGTGGACTTGGTGCAGAAGGTGTGTCACTAAGGTGTTGGTGTTGGTGGAGTGGCCTTGAGGTTTTGAGGTCTCAAAAGAATTATGTTATTCTCTCTCTCTCTCTCTCTCTCTCTCTCTCTCTCTCTCTCTCTCTCTCTCTCTCTCTCTCTCTCACTCTCTTCCTCCTCCTCCTCCTCTTTGCTTCCTACTTGTAGATCAAGATGCAGGCTCTCAGCTGTTTCTTCAATCTGCTACCACAAACTAGTCTTTTGAAGTTGTAAGTCTTGTTAGCACTCAGCTGATGCTTGGTCCCCTGAATGTCCAGTAGTAGCCCTGTTGCCTGATGTCAGATGCCCATACCACTGTCAGAGTATCTAATTATAAACTGACCCTTGAGGGTTTTTTGTTCCCTGCACAGGGCTGTAGTCACACCCAAAAACTGCTTTCTATAAACTGGTGATTTATGAACAAAATTGAAAAACTTAAGACAATTTCTTAAGTACCAGCATTTCTTCCTGTTTAAGAGTGGAGATATTTCCTGTGCACTAAACCTATTCTTCTATATCTCAAGGCTTACCTTATCTGATACGTCCCCTGACTTTCAATGTCACAGGTAGACAAAGATCTTACTTTCAACTTTCAACTCTTCTGTACCTTTTGCTTTAAAACTGTTAACTCAGATATTTAACCTCACTGTACCTAACTCCTCTTTGAATACATAAAGAAGTTCTCTGACTTATAAGTACACAACTCTCTGCTGAATCCTGACAATCCATCTGCCTGCTGGACATTCCAAAAGCAATTATTTAATTGGGGTTAACCTTAAAGGCATCCATAGCCACTCTAAGGGCAGATATACATGGAGGAGAAAATTGCTCACTTCATGGTAACCAGAAAGCAGTCAGAGAGGGGGAAGGGAAAGTTCACTGTTTGTAGGGGTACCCCAATTACTTACTTCTTCCAACTCTGGTCAACCTCCGACCTTCTCTAGGTAATGCCACTAAGTTATGAATCAATCAACGATGAAGCCTTCATCATTTAATTCTCAATGCATGATTAATTTCCTAAGGAAAAATCCTTCAAAACATGAACATTTTGGGGAGACACTTAATATTTAAACTATAATAAACTTACTTAGGATGTTTAGCACTTTTTATGTCACATTCAATGTAAATTTCTAAGATTTATTTTGTATATGTGAGATTTTTAATTTGTTCAAACTACTTGTTGATGCATTTTTCTACTAATCTTTTTTTTAATTTTTAATATTTTTTATTACATATTTTCCTCAATTACATTTCCAATGCTATCCCAACATTCCCCCATACCGCCCCCCCACTTCCCTACCCACCCATTCCCATTCTTTTGGCCCTGGCATTCCCCTATCTTGGGGCCTATAAAGTTTGCAAGTCCAATGGGCCTCTCTTTCCAGTGATGGCCGACTAGGCCATCTTTCAATACATATGCAGCTAGAGACAAGAGCTCCGGGGTACTGGTTAGTTCATCATGTTGTTCCACCTATAGGGTTGCAGATCCCTTTAGCTCCTTGGGTACTTTCTCTAGCTTCTCCATTGGGAGCCCTGTGATACATCCAATAGCTGACTGTGAGCATCCACTCCTGTGTTTGCTAGGCCCCGGCATCGTCTCACAAGAGACAGCTATATTTGGGTCCTTTCAGCAAAACTTAGGATACCCAAGATATAAGATACAATTTGCTAAACGCATGAAACTCAAGAAGAATGAAGACCAAAGTGTGGACAATATGCCCCTTCTTAGAATTGGAAACAAAACACCCATGGAAGGAGTTACAGAGACAAAGTTTCGAGCTGTGATGAAAGGATGGACCATCTAGAGACTGCCATATCCAGGGATCCTTCCCATAATCAGCTTCCAAATGCTGACACCATTGCATACACTAGCAAGATTTTGCTGAAAGGACCCAAATATAGCTGTCTCTACTAATCTTTATATAGCCACAGTTTCTCATTTCTTGAGAACTTCTTCCTAAGCAGGAATGGGTGGGTTGGTGAGCAGGGGGAAGGGGAAGGAAATAAGGGTTTTTCAGAGGGGAAACCAGGAAAGGGCATAACGTTTGAAATGTAAATAAAGAAAATACCTAATAATAATAAAGAACTTCTTCCTAGATAGCACAAGGATGCCAACCTTTACCATCTCTCCCTTGCATAATGTTTTGGTAAAATAAAAACTTTAAATAAAAAAATAAGCAAATGTTTTTACCCTTACAGATGTTTGTTTTGTGTATTTGGAAAGAATATTTGGGAGTCCTTTCAAAGAGTAGCCTTCTTTTAAGGAGAATTTAAAGTATATTAAGCTATAAATTTGAATATTAGTATTATTGACAGAGGGACATAGTCTTTTAAATCCCAAGTAGAAGACATGTGGAAAAAGTGAAGACCAGAGGCATGTCTGACTACAAGGGAACAATGTCTTCAAGACACAGCAGGGCGGCTGCACATATGAACTCACAGCAGTTGTGACCGCACACACGTACACACTTTGGGTTTGTGCTTACACCCCTGTAAGCACAAACCAGACCAAATCCCACCATGGAGAAAAGAGTAGAAAAGTAGAAAAGATCAATTATACCTTATAGCCATGGCGCTATTGGCTGTTATTATCTTCTGGGGACAAAAAGGCAATTGTATCAGAGTGTAGCCTCTGGTAAGTCGACCATGCTCTAGTGGGGAAAAAAAAACCACATCAAGACTATTTGGGTAACAAGACTTGCTGTTAAAGGATAAATAAATAAGTAAATAAATAAATACAAATAAACAAACCACAAAATTGGATGGTTAAGAAAAAAGGGATTGAATCTGTACACACTTGCAGAAGGAGGGATAAATATGATCTAAACACTGTATGAAACTTTCAAAGATCTAATAATAATGATAATAATAAAACAATATTATCTCACAAACATTTCTCTGTTTACACAGGTAGTATATTTCTCCAGAGACTATTTCTTTAGACGAATAATGATCCATGTACAGTTCTATAAATACCCCAAGTATCTATAGAACTAGTGAGCTTCTAGGTTCTGAATGGAATGCTCATTGTTGTAGCTGCTTACATCTCCACATTCTGGACCTTTCCTAATAGTAACGTAACTACTGGAATGTAAGACAGATGAAGGCCCAGTCTTCTCTCCATGACCTCTAAGGTAGCCATTTCATAAGTATCTTTCAGAGACTGTTGTCCTTTGGAATTTTGATGATCATAACTGACTATAACTACATTTTTGCCTAGGATCTCATTTATATCTGCCTGTCTAACTCATATCAGGTGTATTGGGTGATCTGGGCCATTAAAACAAGACCATATCATGGTGGGCTATAAGAGTAGAAAACTAGTTCTCACAGTCTAGAGGCTGAGATTTGACGTCTGATGAAACCTGGCTTCCTCATAGTCTTGACTTTTTAATATTTTTTCTTCATAAATCAATCACTTTATGAGTTTCATTTCTTACTATTTGGCAGACAAATATTCAGGCCATTAAACTAAGAAACTATTCTTGAGACAAAAGACTTCAAATTTGAGTTGATGCTTCATTGATGTTGGTATGATATTGGTGAAGATCTTGACATTTTTGAAGATACTGACTAATATTCTGAGTTTTTGAGCTTCTGCTTTGTGATTTCATGTCTTTATTAGGAATCAGGTTTTTATAGTTCTGTATAGAATTAAAAGAGTCAAATGTTCTAGCTGGATTATAACGAATGCCTCCAAATCCATTTTGCTACTGACATACAAATATATGTGAAACTTAAGAGGTTTAAGTTTTCCTACCCTCTTTCCAAACTGTTCATATGCATGTCAAAATCTGTCATGTGCTCCTGTTCCCCCCTTCTTCTTTCTTGGAACATGTGGATTCATTTCATAGACGTCCCATTTATCAGTCTCAGTGAAAAGATAATTCTAAGGCTCATATTTTAATCTCCAAAACTAGGATGATGCTTGACCTGGAAATGATTTGGACGTTCTCACTTTAAATCAATAGTGAATGTTTTCAGAGATAAGAGACTTCAAAAGTGTGTGATCATATAACCAGACTCTGACCCAGAGCCCAATTCAGGAGTTCCAACATACAAAGTCTAGGCTTTGGCCCTAAAGAAAATAAACAGAAAGTAATGATGAAGACTCAAGAGTGAACTTTATGCCAAACGTACACTTTGGAAAGGGAGAAAATTAAATATCTGAACACATCTTTGGGATAGTTACAAACATTATCATTAAAAAGAAGAGAAATTGGACAGACAGTGAGAAGTGTACATGGTTAAGCAGTCTTGATCAACCTGTGGTCTGGTGATGATTATCTCAGTTTTGGTTCCACAAAGTGCTTCTAATGAAGTATTTTAATAAGACAAGCTAGATCTAGAAAATTATTGCTCCTACTGTGTCTAGGAACTCCTCATCCTCAGTTTAGCACAATAACTGGTTGCTTCTACGGGACATTTCTACAATTCAGAGCTAGATAATACTAAAGCCAAAAACAAAGTACTAGAGCTACTATTATTTTGTGCTATAATCTTGAAGGAGAAACATGTTAGACTCCACAAGTGTAGGAGATATCTATACATTATTGGCATATTTTTGTACAGAACTCCACAAGCTTACCCCAAAGTAAAGATAGAAATGAAATTAGGAGTACCAAGTTTTTGTCCTGCTTCTATCTATACTATGGGCTAAGTAAGAAGTGATTTTTTTCAGTAACATCAGGTTCCTAGATGTTTATTAATAATCTCATGGAATAAAGTCAAAATTTCTCCAAAATTAAAAAAAATTATCTCTGAGAGATAATGTAAAATCCATACTTTTATTTGAATATTTTAATTGAAATAATTGTGTGATTGTTGATATTCGTTAAGTAAAGAATAGGTCTTTGAAGAAATTAAAACATAAAAATGTTCTGGAATTAAATATAAAAGAAAATACAATCTATCTATGGGATGCAAGGAAGGAAATCCTGATAGATAATTTTACGGTAGTGTGATGGTTTGTTTGAACAGGAATGGCCTGCATAAACTCATATTTGAATGTTTGGTCCCAATTTAGTGGAACTCTTTGGGAAGGATTAGGAAATATGGCCTTGTTGGAGGAGGTGTATCACTGGGGTGGTTGTTGAGGTTTAAAATGCCCATGGCATTACTTGTTAAGGCTGTCTTTCTAGTATATAGATAAAATCTAAGTCCTCAACTACTGCTCTAGCATCATGTTTCTACACCATGATGGTCATAAGCTTACCCTCTAAAGTATAAGTCCCCAATAAAGCTCTTTCTCTCTAACTTTTTTCAGGTATGGTGATGTTATTTTAATGGCAATAAAAAAGTAACTAAGAAAAGCACTAAATCCCACCATTAAATTCTCAGAAAGATATCAAATGAACAATTTGTTGATGCTTCTTAATGTACTATAAGAAACAACATCAAACAAACTATAACTCTAGAAGACAGGAAAAAAGATAAGGGCAGAAATCAAAGAAATCAAAACAAAAAAGCAAGGAAAGTAGTCAACAGAAAGTCTTTTAATGAGTAGTTTCTATAAAAAGTAAAACGGGGTTGTAGAGTTCTCTCAGAAGTTATAAGCACTTGTTTCTTTTGCAGAGAACCCAGGTTTGGTTCTCAGCACCCAAACAGTAGCTCAAAGCCACCCTTAACTGTTGTCCAGGGTATCTGACACTCTATTCTGATCTCAGGCACTAGCCATGCATGTGTTGTAATACATATATGCGTCAAAACACTCATACATATAAAATAGGATGAATCTAAAAATATGTTAAGATAATTAAGTCTGAAATATACCTTTATTCAAATTAAATAGGCAAAAGAGCCAAATAAATAACATTTTAAAGAATTAAAAAGGGACATTACAACAAATACTAATAAAATTTAGAAAATAATGATAACATTTCTTTTTTTATTTTTAATATTTTTTATTACATCTTTTCCTCAATTACATTTCCAATGCTATCCCAAAAGTCCCCCATATCCTCCCCCCCCCAATTCCCTACCCACCCATTCCCATTTTTTTGGCCCTGGCGTTCCCCTGTAAAGGGGCATATAAAGTTTGCATGTCCAATGGGCCTCTCTTTCCAGTGATGGCCGACTAGGCCATCTTTTGATACATATGCAGCTAGAGTCAAGAGCTCCAGGGTACTGATTAGTTCATAATATTGTTCCACCTATAGGGTTGCAGATCCCTTTAGCTCCTTGGGTACTTTCTCTACCTCTTCCATTGAAAGCCCTGTGATCCAACCACTTCTGTGTTTGCTAGGCCCCAGCATAGTCTCAAAAGAGACAGCTATATCTGGGTCCTTTCAGCAAAATCTTGCTAGTGTATGCAATGGTGTCAGCGTTTGGGAGCTGATTATGGGATGGATCCCTGGATATGGCAGTCTCTAGATGGTCCATCCTTTCGTCACAGCTCCAAATTTTGTCTCTGTAACTCCTTCCATGGGTGTTTTGTTCCCTATTCTAAGAACGGGCACAGTGTCCACACTTTGGTCTTCATTCTTCTTGAGTTTCATGAGTTTAGCAAATTGTATCTTATATCTTGGGTATCCTAAGTTTTGGGCTAATATCCACTTATCAGTGAGTACATATTGTGTGAGTTCCTTTGTGATTGGGTTACCTCACTCAGGATGATGCCCTCCAGGTCCATCCTATGCCTAGAAATTTCATAAATTCATTCTTTTTAATAGCTGAGTAGTACTCCATTGTGTAAATATACTACATTTTCTGTATCCATTCCTCTGTTGAGGGGCATCTGGGTTCTTTACAGCTTCTGGCTATTATAAATAAGGCTGTTATGAACATAGCGGAGCATGTGTCCTTCTTGCCAGTTGGGACACCTTCTGGATATATGCACAGGAGAGGTATTGCTGGATCCTCCAGTAGTACAATGTCCAATTTTTTAAGGAACCACCAGACTGATTTCCAGAGTGGTTGTACAAGCTTGCAATCCCAGCAACAATGGAGGAGTGTTCCTCTTTCTCCACATCCTCGTCAGCATCTGCTGTCACCTGAATTTTTGATCTTAGTCATTCTGACTGGTGTGAGGTGGAATCTCAGGGTTGTTTTGATTTGCATTTCCCTGATGATTAAGGATGTTGAACATTTTTTCAGGTGCTTCTCTGCCATTCGGTATTCCTCAGGTGAGAATTCTTCGTTCAGTTCTAAACCCCATTTTTTAATGGGGTTATCTGTTTTTCTGGAGTCCACCTTCATGAGTTCTTTATATATATTGGATATTAGTCCCCTATCTGATTTAGGATAGGTAAAGATCCTTTCCCAATCTGTTGGTGGTCTTTTTGTCTTAATGACAGTGTCTTTTGCCTTGCAGAAGCTTTGCAGTTTCATGAGGTCCCATTTGTCAATTCTCAATTTTAGAGCCCAAGCCATTGCTATTCTATTCAGGAATTTTTCCCCTGTGCCCATATCTTCAAGGCTTTTCCCCACTTTCTCCTCTATAAGTTTCAGTGTCTCTGGTTTTATGTGAAGTTCCTTGATCCACTTAGATTTGACCTTAGTACAAGGAGGTAGGAATGGATCGATTTGCATTCTTCTACATGATAACAACCAGTTGTGCCAGCACCATTTGTTGAAAATGCTGTCTTTTTTCCACTGGATGGTTTTAGCTCCCTTTCAAAGATCAAGTGACCATAGGGGTGTGGGTTCATTTCTGGGTCTTCAATTCTATTCCATTGGTCTACTTGTCTGTCACTATACCAGTACCATGCAGTTTTTAATCACAATTGCTCTGTAGTAAAGCTTTAGGTCCAGCATGGTGATTCCACCAGAGGTTCTTTTATCCTTGAGAAGAGTTTTTGCTATCCTAGGTTTTTTGTTGCTCCAGATGAATTTGCAGAATGCACTTTCTAATTCGTTGAAGAATTGAGTTGGAATTTTGATGGGGATTGCATTGAATCTGTAGATTGCTTTTGGCAAGATAGCCATTTTTACAATGTTGATCCTGCCAATCCATGAGCATGGGAGATCTTTCCATCTTCTGAGATCTTCTATAATTTCTTTCTTCAGAGACTTGAAGTTTTTATTATACAGATCTTTCACTTCCTTAGTTAGAGTCACGCCAAGATATTTTATATTATTTGTGACTATTGAGAAGGGTGTTGTTTCCCTAATTTCTTTCTCAGCCTGTTTATTCTTTGTATAGAGAAAGGCCATTGATTTGTTTGAGTTAATTTTATATCCAGCTACTTCACCAAAGCTGTTTATCAGGTTTAGGAGTTCTCTGGTGGAATTTTTAGGGTCACTTATATATACTATCATATCATCTGCAAAAAGTGATATTTTGACTTCATCTTTTCCAATTTGTATCCCCTTGATTTCCTTTTGTTGTCTAATTGCTCTGGCTAGGACTTCAAGTACAACGTTGAATAGGTATGGAGAGAGTGGACAGCCTTGTCTAGTTCCTGATTTTAGTGGGATTGCTTCAAGCTTCTCACCATTTACTTTGATGTTGGCTACTGGTTTGCTGTATATTGCTTTTATCATGTTTAGGTATGGGCCTTGAATTCCTGATCTTTCCAAGACTTTTATCATGAATCGGTGTTGGATCTTGTCAAATGTTTGTCCGCATCTAACGAGATGATCTTGTGGTTTTTGTCTTTGAGTTTGTTTATATAATGGAATACGTTGATGGATTTCCGTATATTAAACCATCCCTGCATCCCTGGAATAAAACCTACTTGGTCAGGATGGATGATTGCTTTAATGTGTTCTTGGATTCGGTTAGCGAGAATTTTATTGAGGATTTTTGCATCGATATTCATAAGGGAAATTGGTCTGAAGTTCTCTTTCTTTGTTGGATCTTTCTGTGGTTTAGGTATCAGAGTAATTGTGGCTTCATAGAATGAGTTGGGATGAGTTGGGTAGAGTTCCTTCTACTTCTATTTTGTGGAATAGTTTGTGAAGAACTGGAATTAGATCTTCTTTGAAGGTCTGGTAGAACTCTGCACTAAACCCATCTGGTCCTGGGCTTTATTTGGCTGGGAGACTATTAATGACTGCTTCTATTTCTTAAGGGGATATGGGACTGTTTAGATCGTTAACTTGATCCTGATTTAACTTTGGTACCTGGTATCTGTCTAGAAATTTGTCCATTTAGTCCAGGTTTTCCAGTTTTGTTGAGTATGGCCTCCTTTTGTAGAAGGATCTGATGGTGTTTTGGATTTCTTCAGGATCTGTTGTTATGTCTCCCTTTTCATTTCTGATTTTGTTAATTAGGATGTTGTCCCTGTGCCCTCTAGTGAGTCTAGCTAAGGGTTTATCTATCTTGTTGGTTTTCTCAAAGAACCAACTCCGCGTTTGCTTAATTCTTTGAATAGTTCTTCTTGTTTCCACTTGGTTGATTTCACCCCTGAGTTTGATTATTTCCTGCTGTCTACTCCTCTTGGGTTAATTTTCTTCCTTTTTTTTCTAGAGCTTTTAGATGTGTTGTCAAGCTGCTAGTGTGTGCTCTCTCCAGTTTCTTTTTGGAGGCACTCAGAGCTATGAGTATCCCTCTTAGAAATGCTTTCATTGTATCTCATAGGTTTGGGTATGTTGTGGCTTCATTTTCATTAAACTCTAAAAAGTCCTTAATTTCTTTCTTTATTCCTTCCTTGACCAAGGTATCATTGAGAAGAGTGTTGTTCAGTTTCCAAGTGAATGTTGGCTTTCCATTATTTATATTGTTATTGAAGATCATGCCTTAGTCCATGGTGGTCTGATAGGATGCATGGGACAATTTTAATATTTTTGTATCTGTTGAGGCCTGTTTTGTGACCAAGTATATGTTCAATTTTGGCGAAGGTCCTGTGAGGTGCTGAGAAAAAGGTATATCCTTTTGTTTTAGGATAAAATGTTCTGTAGATATCTGTTAAGTCCATTTGTTTCATAACTTCTGTTAGTTTCACTGTGTCTCTGCTTAATTTCTGTTTCCACAATCTGTCCATTGATGAAAGTGTTGTGTTGAAGTCTCCAACTATTATTGTGTGAGGTGCAATGTGTGCTTTGAGCTTTACTAAAGTGTCTTTAATGAATGTGGCTGCCCTTCATTTGGAGCATAGATATTCAGAATTGAGAGTTCCTCTTGGAGGATTTTACCTTTGATGAGTATGAAGTGTCCCTCCTTGTCTTTTTTGATAACTTTGGGTTGGAAATTGATTTTATTCGATATTAGAATGGCTACACCAGCTTGTTTCTTCAGACCATTTGCTTGGAAAATTGTTTTCCAGCCTTTCACTCTGAGGTAGTGTCTGTCTTTTTCCCTGAGGTGGGTTTCCTGTAAGCAGCAGAATGTTGGGTCCTGTTTGTGTAGCCAGTCTGTTAGTCTATATCTTTTTATTGGGGAATTGAGTCCATTGATATTAAGAGATATTAAGGAAAAGTAATTGTTGCTTCCTTTTATTTTTGTTGTTAGAGTAGGCATTCTGTTCTTGTGGCTGTCTTCTTTTTGGTTTGTTGAGGGATTACTTTCTTGCTTTTTCTAGGGTGTGATTTCTGTCCTTGTATTGGTTTTTTCTGTTATTATCCTTTGAAGGGCTGGATTTGTAGAAAGATAATGTGTGAATTTGGTTTTGTCGTGGAATACTTTGGTTTCTTCATCTATGGTAATTGAGAGTTTGGCTGGGTATAGTAACCTGGGTTGCCATTTGTGTTCTCTTAGTGTCTGTATAACATCTGTCCAGGCTCTTCTGGCTTTCATAGTCTCTGGTGAAAAGTCTGGTGTGATTCTGATAGGCCTGCCTTTATATGTTACTTGACCTTTCTCCCTTACTGCTTTTAATATTCTATCTTTATTTAGTGCATTTGTTGTTCTGATTATTATGTGTCGGGAGGAATTTCTTTTCTGGTCCAGTCTATTTGGAGTTCTGTAGGCTTCTTGTATGTTCATGGGCATGTCATCCTTTAGGTTTGGGAAGTTTTCTTCTATAATTTTGTTGAAGATATTTGCTGGCCCTTTAAGTTGAAAATCTTCATTCTCATCAACTCCTATTATCTGTAGTTTTGGTCTTCTCATTGTGTCCTTGATTTCCCAGATGTTTTGAGTTAGGATCCTTTTGCGTTTTGTATTTTCTTTGATTGTTGTGCTGATGTTCTCTATGGAATCTTCTGCACCTCAGATTCTCTCTTCCATCTCTTGTATTCTGTTGCTGATGCTCACATCTATGGTTCCAGATTTCTTTCCTAGGGTTTCTATCTCCAGCGTTGCCTCACTTTGGGTTTTCTTTATTGTGTCTACTTCCATTTTTAGGTCTAGTATGGTTTTGTTCATTTCCATCACCTGTTTCAATGTGTTTTCCTGTTTTTCTTTAAGGACTTCTACCTGTTTGGTTGTGTTTTCCTGTTTTTCTTTAAGGACTTGTAACTCTTTAGCAGTGTTCTCCTGTATTTCTTTAAGTGAGTTATTAAAGTCCTTCTTGATGTCCTCTACCATCATAATGAGATATGCTTTTAAATCCAGGTCTAGCTTTTCGGTTGTGTTCGGGTGCCCAGGACTAGGTGGGGTGGGAGTGCTGCGTTCTGATGATGGTGAGTGGTCTTGATTTCTGTTAGTAGGATTCTTGCGTTTGCCTTTCGCCATCTGGTAATCTCTAGAGCTAGTTGTTATAGTTGTCTCTAGTTAGAACTTGTTCCTCAGGTGATTATGTTAGCCTCTATCAGCAGACATGGGGGACTAGCTCTCACCTTAATTTCAGTGGTCAGAGTACTCTCTGCAGGCAAGCTCTCCTCTTGCAGGAAAGGTGCCCAGATATCTGGTCTTCGAACCTGCCTCCTGGCAGAAGTTGTGTTCCACTCACCAGAGGTCTTAACATCCCGTGGAGGGTCATGTGAGGACCTTGGGGGTGTCCGGAGACTCCCCGGACCAGAAAGCCTGGTGCTGCAGTGGACCGGAAGGGACTTCTGTCCCTGATTAGGCTGGGTTATCTGCTTCCCTGATTAATGCAGTCTCAGGTCCCATGCGACTGGATTGGAGCAGATGCTGTGTTCCACTCACCAGAGGTCTTAGGATCCTGTGGGGGAATTCTGTGTGGGTCCTTTCGGGTGTATGGAGATTCCCCAGACCAGGAACCCCGGTGCTGCAGTGGACCAGAAGGGACTTGTGCCCCTGATGAGGCCAGGTTATCTGCTTCCTTAATTAATGCAGTCTCAGGTCCTGCACAATTGGATTGGAGCAGATGCTGTGTTCCACTCACCAGAGGTCTTTAGGATCCCGTTGGGGATTCTGTGTGGGTCCTTTCGGGTGTCCAGAGACTCCCCGGACCAGGAACCCCGGTTCTCAGTGGACTGGAAGGGACTTGTACTCCTGATGAGGCCGGGTTATCTGCTTCCCTGGTTAATGCAGTCTCAGGTCCCGCGCGATTGGATTGGAGCAGACGCTGTGTTCCACTCACCAGAGGTCTTAGGATCCCGTTGGGGATTCTGTGTGGGGCCTTTCGGGTGTCAGGAGAATCCCCAGGCCAGGAACTCCGGTGCTGCAGTGGACCGGAAGGGGCTTGTGCAGATAACATTTCTTTAAAGCTTATATTTTTGTGTGTATATACATACACACATGCATACATGTAAATATGTTTTTAAAAAAAATCAAATAAAATCACCAGTACTAGTCATGAGAAACTCCTTTTTGAGTCATTAGTCAGAAGAATTCGAGATTCTCCAAACAATGCCGCATTTTGCTCTTTGGTGGCCTCCAAGAGATTAACAGTAAGTTCTTTTTGATAAAGACATCATGTACTGTGGACAAAGGACTTGGAGGATTCAAGGTGGATCTGACCAGAAAGCCTTCTTCCTGAAGAGTAAGTTTTATAGTCCCTGAATGGGCTATTTAAACTACCAAGGCAGAGATGAAACCAATAATCCTAGTCAAGTTGTGAAGCCTATGAAGTATAAAATAATCATCATGACAAGATGTCTCTAAAGGTGCAATGGTGACACTCATATCTTGGTGCTAACCAATAGTTGTCTAATTGAATTTAAGGCCCACTCTACATAAAGCAATTCATGGCTAATACTTGAAACCTGGCCAATTTTCCAGGGCTAGTAATGACATGGAGGAGAACAAATAACTGCCACTTTACCAAACAAGCATGGTTCCTAAAAGGATTTTATATCATTCTTATAACCACAGATAAACATAGCTTCCATCCCTTACTAAAAGAGAGTTGGTACAACAAAGGATCTTTTCAACAGACAGACCATTACAAAAAATAACAACTGATAAGATACAAGAAACAATTGACTATGTCTGTCTATCTATAATGGGAATATCTTACAGCACAGCTCCTGTTCCTAAGGCTCAGTTAGATTAAAAGCAAAATGAGAGCTATAATAAATAATCTTCCAATTAGTAAAGGGCTTTGTACAGACGGATTCACTATTGAGCTCTATCAGACATTTAAAGGATAACTTAAATCAATGCTTCTCAAATTATTCTGTCAAATAGAAAAAAGTGGGGACACCTCCAAATTATTTCTACAAAATGTTCCCTAACAAGAAAAGCTTACATTGTCAAGAAAAGCTGGTAGATACAAGAACCATAGACCAATTTTTAATTCCCCTGACTACTTGAAATGAGATTTTTTTCATTTCTTCTATTTTATATTTTGTTAGTCTATGGTTCTTGAGGGAAGCATTACCACCTCATGTAACGTTATTTCATTTAAAATATGCATATGTGTGTATACATTCATATGTATTATATATAATTTCTGGTAAACATGAAATGTCATGATTCCTTATAGCCTTTCAAGTGTCTATAGTGCTACATATGACTCCTTTCCTCTGCTGTTTCAGTACTGACCTTTTATTTCTCTCAATTGAAATCCTAGCCCATTTTTTTCATTTCTCCTTTCTTATCACCTCTTTCTTCCTTTGCCCATCACTAGTGCTTCCCACTATAATTCTTTTTATTTTTTATCTTATGGTTGTTCCAGATTATATAATCACATCAGAAGCTTTGAGGATAAGAAACAAAAATGAGAAAGCATGTGTGGTATTTGCTCCTATGGCTCTGGGTTACCCCATTCAATAGATTCTCTAGTTATATCCACACGCCTGCAAATTCCATTTTTCCTTATAGCTGAATAGTGTTCCCTCATTTCTATGCGACATGGTTTTGTTATCTCTTCACAAGCTGAAGGTTATTTACTTTATTTCCATTTCCTTGATATTGTGAAAAGAATGTCAATGAACATGGCTGAGCAAGTGTCTGTGGAATGGGATGCTTCATCTTTTGAGCACATTCTGTGGAATAGTGTTGCTGGCTCATATGGTGGTTTAAGTTTAGCTTTTGAGAATTCTCCCCTGGTTTCCAGACTGATTTTCAGACTATGTACAACAATTTACAACCCAAAATAGTGAAGGACATTTCCCCTCTTCCCCACATTATTTGATGTATTTATTGTCAGTCATTTTGTTATCTTAGGTATTCTAAATGGTGTATGACAATACCTCAGAGTTATTTTGGTTTTCATTTCCTGTAACTCATAAGAACAATATAGACCTTTATAGCTGTCTCTTGTGAGACTATGCCGGGGCCTAGCAAACACAGAAGTGGATGATCACAGTCAGCTATTGGATGGATCACACGGCCCCCAATGGAGAAGCTAGAGAAATTACCCAAGGAGCTAAAGGAAACTGCAACCCTATAGGTGGAACAACAATATGAACTAACCAGTACCCCAGAGCTCTTGTCTCTAGCTGCATATGCATCAAAAGCAGGCCTAGTCGGCCATCACTGCAAAGAGAGGCCCATTGGACTTGCAAACTTTATATGCCCCAGTACAGGGGAACCCCAGGGCCAAAAAGGGGGAGTGGGTGGGTAGGGGATTGGGGGTGTGTGTATGGGGGACTTTTGGGATAGCATTGAAAATGTAAACGAGGAAAATACCTAATAAAAAAATAAATTAAAAAAAATATTTCTTAGTCATTTTCTTTCCAACACCTCCTTCTCTTCCTCCGCGGCTCATTATAATTATCATATAATAATAATTATTATTACTATCACTATTATGTCTCAGTATTTGCCGGTCTTAAATCCTGGGCAAATGCAGCCATATTCAAAAAGTCTTTTCCTACACTTCTGTGTTTCAGTATCCAGCTTATGTTTTATTCTCGCGGTTTCAGTATTTTAGGTTTCAGATTGAGGTCTTTGACTCATTTGAAATTAAGTTTTGAGTACACTGAACAATAATCCTCAAATTTTATTCTACATATATTCAGCCTTTCCAGTAAGTATCTGTGTTTGTGAATGATGCTCTCTTCTCTAGTATATGATTCTGGAATCTTTGTCAATAATTGTGTAGCTGTATTTAGATGTATTAATGCTCTACTCTTTGAAGTTTCTATTTTGTTCCATTGAACTTTATTTCTGCTTTGAACCCATATCATACTATTTTTATTACAATAATTCTGAAATATACTTTGAAATTGGAATGGTAATCCCTTTACTGATGTTGTTCTCTCTGTTTTTGTCTGTGTCTGTGTCTGTGTCTGTGTCTGCGTCTGCATCTGTCTCTCTCTCTCTCTCTCTCTCTCTCTGTGTGTGTGTGTGTGTGTCTCCTCCTTCTCCCTCTTCCTCTCTCTCTTTTCTCTCTTTCCCACAGGATCACTTTGACTCATGGGAATTTGTGTGTGTGTGTATGACACTAAATGAATTTTAGGATTTTTAATATTTCTGTAAAAATGTTGGAATTTTGACTGGGATTTCATTGAATCTGTAAATTGCTTTTGGTAGAACTGTCATGTTTCTATATAGTAAGAATTCATGGCGGTCTTTCCATTTTCTACTGCCGTTTTCTATATTTTTACTTCGCTTTCATGGTTAGGCTTACTCCTAGATATTTATCTGCTTTTAGGCTACTGTCATTGGGAATCCATCTGGCACAGCCAAATCTACTGAAAACATCAAGAGTCATGAAGCCAGCTCAGCTGCTTGACACAGTTCCAGCAAAGCTGATCAGATTGCTGCAATTGCTGTCCTTCATTTTTCTAATATTTGGGTTTTGGTCTTTGTGTGTTGCATTCTTGGGGACTTTCTTCATTAGAATTGATTTTATGTCCTGAGAAAAATTATACATGACTCTTTTTAGGAAAAAAAATTCTAAAAATTAAGATGATCTGGCCACTATTTTGAAGTCTCCCTGTGCCCTGGAGATCATTGAGCAGAGGTAAGCACATAGATAGATGAGGCCATTACTCAAGAAATCTTCTTGAAGTATCAGCCCCTGAGCTAATGCAAACAGTATAATTGATGTAGGGTAAACAGAGAGAACTGACAAACTCCGACTGGCCAGGAGAATAGATTACAAATTTAAGGTCTCATTTTATTATAGACTTCGAGCTCTCTGAAAATGTAGTTTAAAGATAGGAGGTCATGCAGGGTACACCCTGGAGGAATAAAACTCAGTAAATATGATAGAGTTGACTAAAATAAACATTTCCTACTTTATAGTGTAGATGATGAAGCATATAGGAAAAGAAGTTAGGTATTAGTATTTGCATTCATAGGAAGACTGGTTCAGCTATTATCTATTTGTTTGTAGTGCTTTCAGACTACAAATACTACCAGCCAAAAACTAGACTGTCATATAATAAACTTGTTTGCTTTGGAGGAGACATTCTTTTTTTTTTTTTTTCTTAGAAAGTTATTTTATTAGAATTTTAAACAGTTTAGAGACATTCTTCCATTTTATTGGTTATTTTATTTATTTACATTTCAAATGTTGCCCCTCTTCCTGTTTCTTCTCCACAACCCCCACCCCACCTCATCCCCCCTCCCCCTGCCTCTATGAGGGTGGTCCTCCATCCACCCACCCACTCCTGCCTCACTGCCTAACATCCCCCTATGCTGGGGCACTGAGTCTCCACAAGACCAAGGGCCTCCCCTGTCTTTGATGTCAGATAAGGCCATCCTATTCCTACACATGCAGCTGAAGCCATGGGTCCCTCCATGTGTATTCTTTGGTTGGTGGTTTAGTCCCTGGGAGCTCTGGGCAGTCCAGTTAGTTGATATTGTTGTTCTTCCTATGGGGATGCAAATCCCTTCAGCATCTTCAGTTCTTCCCCTAATTCATTCATTGGGGTCTCCATGCTCAGTCAAATAGTTGGCTGTGAGCATCCACATCTGTACTGGTCAGATGCTGGCAGAGCTTCTAAGGGGACTGTTATGCCAGGCTCCTGACAGCAAACAAGTCTTAGCACCAACAATAGTGTCTGGCTTTGGTATCTGCAGATGGAATAGATTCCCTAGGTGGGGCAGTCTCTGGATGGCCTTTCCTTCCGTTTCTGCTTCACTCTTTGTCCCTGCATTTCCTTTAGACAGGAGCAATTCTGGGTTAAAATTTGGAGAAGGAGACATTCTTTGGATTCCTTAAATTAGAATTACAGGGCTAATAATAAGAATAAAATCTGTTCTGTTTGTATTTTCTACTTATGACTGAATGTATAACCATTAACATGTAATGAGAAACCAAATACATAATCTGTTCCACTTGGGTAATCATTTGTCTAGTCATTTAAAGTAGCAGAAATGGCCTGATTGCTAATAGTCAGAACCATAGAAAATGATTGGTAGCAAGTCAGAGCTGCTAAATTCCCTTAACCATTGCCTGATTCACTTTCTCCCCCTTGCAGACTCTTTATCTCCTCTGGATACCTGGTAAGGAATGACCTAAAACTCTAGGGGAAGGTGCCTCCCATGGAAGGCCCCGGGCATGTATCCATGCACTCCTTCTTGGTACATTTGTGTTGGGTGTATTAAAAGGCTCCTGCTTTAGAGAGTCAGTTTTGTATCCTGCTAAAATCACTGATCATTTCTAAAAGTTTTCCTCTGAAATTCTATGGATCCTTTATATATAGTAGCATAGATTTTACAAATCAGAATTGATTTCTTCTTTCTCTTATTTGCATTCCTTTACTTTCCTTTTCTTACCTTACTGCTCTATCTGGTTCCTTGATCAATATATTGAGAGTAGGGATAGCTGACAGCCCTATCATGCTCCAAGTTTTAATGGAATTGTTTCAAGGTTTTCTCCATTTAGAATGATGTTAACTAGGAGTTTTTATATGTAGCCTTCCATATGTTGAGACACTTTCCCTTATGTTTTACTTTCTCTAGGATTTTCATCATGAAGGCATGTTGGATTTTGCCACTTTCTGCAAAGATTGTGAAGAACATGTGATTGTTGTCCATAAATTTCTTTATTTATTACAGTGTTTACATATGTTAAATTGTCCTTACATCTCTGGGATAAGCTAATTTGATAACGGTGGATGTATACTTAGTTGTATACCTATATTCATTTCCCAAATATATCACTGTGGATTTTTACATATAGATTAATTAGAGACATTGGCCAGTAGTTGTTGTTGTTATTATTATTATATTATTATTATTATTATTACTACTACTACTGTTTGTCTTTATTTCCTTTGGTATTAGAGTAATGCTGATTTCATAGAAGGGGCTTAGAAGTTCTCCATTTGTTTTGTTTGCTTGTTCTTTCTTTCTTTCTTTCTTTCTTTCTTTCTTTCTTTCTTTCTTTCTTTCTTTCTTTCTTTCTTCTTTCTTTCTTTCTTTCTTTCTCTCTTTCTTTAGTTTTTTGTTTGTTTCTTTCTTTCTTTCTTTCTTTTTTCTTTCCTTCTCTTGATTTAAGTACAGTTATCTGTAGATCTTCTGTGAAAATTTGGTAGATTTCTGCTGTGAATCCATCTTAGCCTGAGCTTTACATAGAAGACTTTTTATTACTATTTTAGTCTCATTTGTTCTGGGTCTGTTTAGATTGTTAATCTCTTTTTCATTTAACGTTGGTGATTTCAATGAATCTAGATATTCTCCCAGTTCTTATAGATTTTCTGACTTAATGGAGTACAGGTTTCAAAATTATTCCCTTGTAATATTCTGAATTCTTTTAGTATTTGTTGTAATGGTTCCTGTTCATTTCTGATTCTGTCAATTTGGTCATCTCTTTCTTTTTCGTCTGTGAATATTGTTTTACTTTTGAAGAAACAGCTCTTATACTCATTGATTTTGTGTATTAGTTTCTTTGTTTCTATTTCATTATTTCCTACTCTGATTTTAGTCTTCCTTTTTTTTTTTAATTAACTGGATTTGGGTTTAATTTTTTCGTGTTTTTCCAGATTCTTGTCTTGTATCTCAAGTCATTTCTTTGTATTCATTTTGCTTTTTTAGTATAAGTTCTTAAAGCTGTAAATTTCCCTAGTGGGACTACTGTTAATGTTTCCCAGACATTTTGTTGTGTTGGTTCTTCATTTTCATTTAATTCTAGGAGTTTTTAAATTTCCTTATTTATTTTTATCTTTTACCCATTTGTCATTCCATAATGAACTGTTAAATCTCCATTAGCATGTGTGCTTACTATAGATTTATTAGCTGTTTATTTAAGGTTTTATTGCATTATAGTCAGATAGGATACATAGAGTTTGTTCAAACTTTCTAAATTTATTAAGTTTTGTTTTGTGTCCCAGAATGAGTCCTATTTTAGAGGAGCTTTCCATGAAATGCGGGGTATAAAGTACCTTTCTTGGTGCTTAGGTGAAGTATTCTGGGAATGTGTAAGGTTCATTTGATTATGACATCATTTAATTTTAATATTTCTCTATTAGTTTTTTGTTCAGATGACCTACCTCTTGAGTAAGTGAGTTATTGAAGTCATTACTATTATTAGGTTGTTGTTAATCTCTCTTTATTTCCAGTATTATTTTTTTTAAAAAGAGTTATGCATCAGAATTTGGTTCATAGGTGTTTATGACTGTATTGTCTTTTTGGTGAGTTTTTCCCTTAACTAGGATGAGGTGTCTTTTTTTACCTCTTGTAATTACTTTTAGTTAAGTTTATTTTGTTAAATATTAGAACATCAATCCTAATTGTTTTATGGTCTATTTGCTTTGTATATATTTTTCACAGTTTTACTTTAAGGTGAAACAAGGTGAATTTCTTGTACGTAATAAGCAGGTGATTTTTGTTTCTTAGCATATTCAGCCAGCCTGTGCCTTTTGATGAAGAGTTGAAGCCATTAACAACTTAACGTTATTATTGGAATGTGAGTTTTGATTACAGCCTTTTTATTTTGTTTATTTGTTTTATTTTATTTTGTTGCTTTGGTCTTCATTATACTTTGCTTGTTAGTAATCATAGCTTTGTTTATTTTCTTTTTTAAAAGACTTACTTATTTTTGTATGTCATGTACATAGGTTCTTTGTTTTATATACATTTGCACACCAGAAAAAGTCACTGGATCTCATGTGAATACAGTTATAGACAGTTATGAACCACCACGTGGGTGCTGGTGGAATTGAACTCAGGATCTAAAGAAGAGCAGCCAGTGCTCTTAACGTTTGAGCCATTCCCTCAGTGTACTAATTTATTTTCTTACTGTAGTCTCTTTACTATGCTTATTCTTGTATTTTGCTAGAAGCACTGCTTCTAATGTTTTCTGTGGGGCTAATCTTGTGAACATATATTTTTTCAGTCTGTTTGTATCATGAAAAGCTTTTCTTTTTCCATCAATGGTTATAGTTTTCCAGGGTATGGTAAACTAGGTTCACCATCCTTGAATTTTCTCAACTTGAAGTCATTGTTCTAGGCTCTTCTGGCTTTCAAATTTTCTTTTGAGATATCAGCTACTATTCTTGAGGCTTTTTAATTTATATGTAATTCATGCTTTTCTTCTTCTCTGTGCTTTCAGCTCATTATTTGTGCTCTTTAGTGTTTTAACTATGATATATAATGGGGATTTTCTTTTATGATCTTGTCTACTTGATATTCTGTGTGCATTTTGTAGCAGACTGGGTAGGTCTTTCCTTTATCTTGACAAATTGTCTTGTATGTTACTGTTGAAGATATGATCTTCTTATTGTTTTGGAATTCTTCTTCATCTCTGCCTATAATATGAATGTGTGTGTGTGTGTGTGTGTGTGTGTGTATGTTAGTTACCTGTTGTCATACAGCTCCTATGTGTTCCTTTGCTGTGACTTACATTTTTTTCTTTGCCTGTATAATATCACTTCTGCAATTTGTGTTTGAGGTTTTGTATTCTACTTTTGCTTGTTCCATACTGCTTATAATGCTCTGCCCCAAGGTTTCTAATTATTTTATTGAGCTTTTTTATTCTTGACTTTGCTTCAATCTCTTTACTGAGTTTGTTTCGTAAATCCTACACTGCCTTTGTCATTTCCTTCAGCCTTATGGTCATGATCTTTTGGCATCACTCAGGTGTTTTACAGATCTCCATCTCTAAGGTAAGTTAGTGCAATAAATGCACCAGAAGCGACAGGGGAATGCCACTGACTGGCTTGGTCACTTTGATTTCTTATCAATCTTACCTACCCAGGGGTGGCACAATCAGCATTGGGCTGGGCCTTCCCACACCAACCATTAATCAGGAAAAATTCCCAACAAACTCGTCCTCAGACTATGTGGATGGATACATTTCTTAGTTAAGATTTCCTCTCCCTAGATAATGCTTAGGTTCATGTGAAGTTGACAAAACCCAGCCAGGACCTGCTTCAGTGTCCTAGGACAAACATATGAAATATAGAATAGCACAAAGAGTATGGAAGAGGATATCAGGAATTCATGAAGAGCTAGAAAGGATGGAGCATACCATGTGGAGGAAATTGAATTACAAATGTCTGGAAAACTGAAAGCTATTTTGAATTTGTTCTCCTTATATTTGTTTCATTCTTAATCTCATCTGGTAGAGTTGGAGCTTTAGGGAATAATTAAGTTGGAAAAGAATTGCGAACATAAAACTGTGAAAATAAAATGTAAAGAGACAATATAGAACTCAAGTCAGGTAGATGCAGCTAATCTTACAAAAGCACTAAAAGATTCCAAGTTCAGGTCTATCCAGATCTAATTAGAAATGGCTGTAAGCACGAGCTACATTTGTTTGGGTCGTAATTAGTTTCTTATTGGCATTTAAATGATCCAAGCTATATACAGACTACAGCATTACTGTTGTTAGAATCATGGAGAGACTGACAAACTTACAAGTGAACAAGTTTCCCCAGAACATGGAGCTTGAGGTCTTCAGGATCAAGGTTTACAAATGCTTTAATAGCATGAATGAAGTAAAGATGAGGGGACGCAGAGTTACTCTTCCTTTCAATATGTGACACCAAGAATGAGGGAAACAGTGTTAGTATGTTGTCAGTCCTTTCCAAGTTTCTAATATGGCTGTTTTAAAGCAAAACACAACAATACTTGATAATAAATTAGTGTCCTAGCTTTTTGAATTCTTTCATCAAAGTGTATGATCTGTTATTTTCCAGAAATAATTGTAATTTCTTTCTATGAAATAAATATTCTTTCTAAAATAGCATTAGAAACAACGAATTATTTAATAATCTTTAAATTTATCTTTTAACTAAGGTGACTCTAATGGGTAGAGAAAGAAAGTGTTATAAGAAATAACCATTAAAATTAAGGTCAAAGAATTCTGTGTTGAAAAGGAAAATTCCACTGTTTATTCTTGATTTCCTTAGTGCACAATAGTTCCTGCTAAATAATAAGTTAAAATTTATTACAAGAGGAAAAAACTGAAGATCCTATATTTAGAAATAGTACAAAGTTTCTACTCATAACCAAACCAAGAAGAAACTTGTTTTTATTTCAGAAGGTTGTTATCTGCTTATATTATGTCTTTCTTCTATATAATATTTCTAAGAAAGCAACTTTGCATTCCAATAAAAATCTTAGGAAAATATTATACATACTTAATCTGAATCACCCCTCTTAAATGTAAAACTAAAACACAAAGCATATTCAAAAGATAATACTATCCTATCAATTTCTAAACAATAAACAGTAAAGGAATAAAGAATTACATAGGCATATTTGAGAGAAGACACAAGGTTGTCATGATTTTAGATTACTGCTTTACTTTTAGAAAAGAACAAACATTTATAATACAATAAGATTTACAACATACTTTGAACTATTCATTTAAAATAATATCTATTGAAAGTTCAACATCAACTTTTCATTTAAAATGCAATGGTACTATTAAAAATGCTACAGGATAAATATCAAGAGAAATATTTGAGCGCTCCACATAAAAAGCATGATTGGTAACACTGTGGAGAGTTATGGTGGCTAACCAGATGCCCCAAACTTATTTCTTCCCTCTACAAACATCCCTAACGTGGTATGTCTGATATGTTTTGAGATGAGTGGCCATGGAACAACACTGGAAATCAGCAGGTGAACCACTGTGGCTTGGTCAGATGTAGTAACCTATGACAACGCAGAAAGTTGTGAGACAGAGAAGGAAAAATATCTACCACTTACACCCCATGGCCAGAGAAGTTAAAGATCTCCTTTGCAGAACTATGAATAAAAGTTCTAGCAACATTGTTTATGTAGATACTACTCTACCTGGCAAACATAACTACTCCCATCACAGAAGTAGTCATAATGTGAGCTACATATTATCCTTTATCTGTAGATGCGTGACTCACCAGCAAGAAAGACGCCACAACAGGATCCTTCTGCAACACGTTTATTGTGAGAGCTTTTACTGCGAATGCAAAAAACCCCGAGCCCCAGAACTGGTGCTGCATATATAGGCCTAGGAGAGGCATGTCTACACCTAATTGGTTATGCTTTCAGTACCTCATTAACATGCCTCAGGCCAGGCAGTGACTCGGCAAAAAACTCTTTTGCACATGCGCTCATTGGTTATTTACCCATATTCATGGGCGTCGGCTTATTATTATTATGCCATCTTGTATTAGCATATGTGCCTTCCCACATTTATCCATAATACAGTTGCCCGAGATGTTCATATCTCTCGTGTTTCATGGTTCATCAAGGTAGTAAATCTGTCTGACTGGACTCCAGTTTTCAGAGTTTTTGGAGACTATAAAAATAGGATGCCATGCCAGCACTATATAACAACTGATACTCCAAAGCACATCTTCAAGAGAAAGTTGTTACTAAGAATACTATTACATTAAAAAAAAAAAATGGGTGAATAATCAATCCACCACAACATATACAAGTCACAGTTTATGACTTAGGAAGTGTGGAAAAGCAAGTAAATAACAATGCTTTTAAATAAATGAATAAATAAATAAATAAAACAGGAACTCTAAGGCAACATCCCCCAAAACTAAACATAAGCAAAGTATCTGATTAAAAAAACTCAAAGTATTATTATGGGGTCTGCTTAAGTCCAACACAACCACATACCAGATCAATGCAGATGACAAAAATCAATTGGACTTAGCAGGTGGATAAATCCATTGCTAATCAATTAGAGCTGCCGAACAGACTCAGGAATTGAACTGTGCCCCCCCCCTCAGGCCGTGGGTGTGTGGGAAGAGGGGGAAGGGAAAGAACCCATGTTAAGCCAAAGTTCCGGTGCTCTGGGTGGGCCGACATGGGAGGACTGCCAGACACTTTCCACATGGTCCCGGGTGGGCATCTGGCTGTGTGAAGCCACTGACCCCACACAGCAGGAGGTGGACAAGGGGCAGTCCCAGTACCAGGTTCTCAGTCTCTGGCATCCCATGCTGGATACAGCAGAGGAGCTGAGAACAGAATAGGGGCCCTGGGGCGACACCCAGCCCTAGAGGGAAAAGGAAGAGAGGGCAGGAGGAGAGGGGGACACTGGGTGGTTCCCATGCAGGCTAGTGTCTTTAGTCCTGGCCTTGATGAACAGAGACAGTCTATAATTTTAGAGCTTTATTGTAGAAGGCAGGGAGAAAGAGAGAAGGTAAAAGAGAGAAAGAGAGATTGGCCATGGCCAAGAGGAGAGAAGGGGGAAGGGAAAGAGAGAAAGAGAGCAAGAGAATAAGAAAGGTAAAAGCTTAAAGAGAGGTAAAAGCTTAGAGTAATAGAGTGAGGAGGAGCCAAACAGCCCCTCTTATAGTGGGCTTGTTATATTTCTGTTGCTAGGTAACTGTGGGGAGGAGGCTAGCCAGAAGGCCAGAAGCTTGGGACATTGTCTATGTGACTACTAGCCACATGCTTCTTTTGTGGGGGGCTGTGGGGGAGGACGGTAACTTTGACAGGAGCCAAGGGTCCAGGAGACATGGTCAAACGCCTACCATCCCAAGTAGGTGGAAATTACCACCCATTGGGTACCACCGGGGTTCAAGACCTCAGTTCGACTGGAGACCAGGCTGTCTATGCATAGCCCATCCCCTCCCCCCACCTCCAAAGTCAGAAGTTACAGTTAACATTTTTCCATCAATCAGTATTTAGGGATAGGGGAATTCATTAGAAAACTCCTCTCTCTCTCTCTCTCTCTCTCTCTCTCTCTCTCTCTCTCCTGTGTCTCTGTCTTTGCTTTTAAAAATTATTTTATTTATTTACATTTGAAATGTTATCCACTTCCTAGCTTTCCCTTCACAAGCACCCTATCCCCTCTATCCTCCCCTGTCTCTATGAGAGTGCTCCCCTACGGCCCACCCATTCCTGTCTCAGTGCCCTAGCAGTTCCCTATCCTGGGTCATCAAGCCTCCATAGGACCAAGGGTCTCCCTTCCTAGTGATTACAGATAAGACAATCCTCTACTACATATCTAGCTGGAGCCATGGGCCCACCACCCCCATGTACTCTTTGGCTGGTGGTTTAGTCCCTGGGATCTTTGGGCAGACAGCAAATTCAGACACTATTGCTGATGCCAAGGAATTCTGACAGGAGCCTGGTATAGGTCTCCCTCCTTCTCTGCTCAACAGTATGTGAATTACCAAGTAAGGTGGGGGAACTTAAACTTTATTTGAGTCCTATTCAAAATGGAAGTTTTACTCAAAATGGTTTTACTTTGGTTCTGTCTTATAGAATAATTGGAAGAAAATAGTCAATCTGATTAAAGAGGATGCAGGTGGACAGTAAATAAAAGTAGGAAGGCTTTTCATGTCAGACCAAAATGAGAAATTTATCAGAGATAGAAATTATGACCAAAAAAAAATGGCGTCATTAAGCAGATCTCACCAAGCAGAAGAATGGCTGACCTTAAATTTTATTATAGTTCTCTTGACAGATTGGGGTGGTTTGAATAAGAATGTCCACCACAGGTTGACTTGTTGGAACACTTAGTCCACTGTTGACGATGTTTTTTTAGCTAGGTTTAAGAAGTTTAGAAGTTTGTCACTGAAGCTAAGCATTAACGTTTAAAAGGCCACATGGCTTTCCCAATTTACCTCTTCTGCTTGCTGCTTGTGTTTTAAGTTGTGCACTCTCCACTCTCTCCACCATGCCTCCCTGCTGTGCCAGCCAGCTTGCCTCACTGCTGCCATGTTTCCCATTGGGATGATGGTGGACTCTTCCCTCTGCACCTGTATGCTCAAAACATACTCCTATACTTTACTATTGAGGCCGGTCGGCCAGATTGTAATGCCTTTATAAATTTTGCAGTCTGGTTGACCCTTTATAAACGATGAATTTGAACTTTATTAAAACAGTATCTGGCTAGATCTGCAAAGGTGCTCTTTTAGCTAAAAGGAATTTCCCCTGGAGGCAAATTTTCAGAGCTTCCCTTAGGCACCTTTTGCAAGACTCAGACTGCACCATGTTTCAGAGGCACGAGACGAAACACAGACAACAAACCAACACAACAAGCACATGTTCGTTTCTGGAAACATAAGACAGACACTTAGAACGAAGACACCGGCCAGCACACACACACAAGAGGGGATTCCCTGATTTTCTCTCTGTCCCTGGGAGAGTTTCAAAATCCACTTTCCTCTCCCCAATGCAGTTTCCCACTGTGGCCATCCACCTGATTGTTAAATCCCTTTTATTAAACCCTAATATTTCTCTCGCCTAAAAAAGCAGCTTCTGGAAGCTGCGGCCAACTGCCTGTTACGTTCCTAGATCCTGATAATCTCACTGCTGAACCTAAGTGAATCCAGCGCACGGGTTTAGCACCGTTCCAGCTTAGACTGTACCACACCTGGCAACCTTTCGCCTGTTGCTTCTCGTGTTCCGGTACAAATTTTCTTTAATTATTTTCTTCTTCCATGGAGCTCCAAACCAGCAGTGTTCCTTCCCATGTCCTCTGCCATTTCCCAGGCCCCGCGTGGGACGCCAATTTGTTGAGGCCGGCCAGCGGCTCACATGTCCGGGTTCGAGCCTGGAAGGCATCTTGGAATCTGGAAGAAAAGAGGGAATTTAGGCGACGAGAGAAAGGATGGAACCAAGACAATAGTCTGATCAAGGTTCAATTTTAATATTGGGGGGCACGCGCTTATAAAGAAGGGGGGCCATTCCCGCCAAATCATCCTTGGAGTCCAGCTGCAGGTGACCACCTGTAGGCTCCAGAAGTGGCAGGTAGCAGCAGTGGTAGAACAATAGGGTGATCCAGGGAGGCAGGCTCCACCCCAGGTGATCTCCTAGTGACAAGTCAAGCCTGCTCAGCCTGTTTTCAGGCTGTGGGGGGGGAAGTTACACGTTACATTGGTCATATCTTATCACAACTATATGGAAGCAATTGATAGTGAGGATAAAAAGGAGAGGAAGAAAGATAAAAGAAGAAAAGAGGAACAATTAAAGAGATCCTTCCAAGTCCTTGACACACCATTAAATAAAATGTCTGAAGTTCTGGAATGCAGACATAAGAGATTTGAGAATTAAAGATATCTAAACCTATTCAATGAAATAACAGAACCATTTTTATTTGGGGAGAAAGTTATGGGTATTATTAGCCAAGAAACCCACAGAACTACAAAAAGACATGAATAAAAAAGATCTTCATCACACCATACATTTTCAAATGTACAGGATAAATAGATCTCAAACAGAAGAAAACATTGCCACATACAAGGAGATCCTCCACTGGATTAACACTAGAAAGACCACAAAAGACATGGGGGATTTAAAGATGTTATATAAATCCTGAAGGACAATAACTGTCCCATGAGAATACTATGGTGAGCAAGAGTATCATTCAACAACACTTGGTAAATAAAGACCTTTCAAAACACAAACTGAGAATCCATGATAAGTAAAGTAAACTTAGAAAACAAATATTTGATAGAGTCCTATATTCATAAGCAAAAGGAAGTTAAATAACATCCCAAAAGCACTTGAAAAATCCAACCAAGAGGTAAGATGCACAAGATACAAATACATAGGATGCAATGTTACCAATGCAACTATCAAGCCATGCATGGTAAATATAAATCAAGGGGGAATGTGTATTCTCATAATTAGAAAAAAATTACAAAAACATCAGTCTTTACGTATAAATAATACATTGAAAGTAAACATCATATTTTGAAGTAAAAGGACTCAGACTGGGTTAAAAATTAAAAACAAACACCAACAATACAATAAAACCACACACCAAGTCAAGAAAACCACATGCAGAAAGTGTAACAATGATATTCTTAGAGAGTGTAATCCTGAATATACTAGAAAGAGCTACATTTATGTTTGGTGTCCAGGTAGATTTTAAGATTAAATGTCAAGAAAAGACAAAGACCACTAAATAATGTTCAGTCGATCAGTTAAGGAAGATATAATGACATATATCTATGTCCATTTAATGTGGACTTTATAAAATAGTACCCAACTTTATAAAATAGCACCATTAAGCCTTAAGTCAGAAGTATGCTCCAACGTAATATTACTGAGGGAGGTAGGCATCTTACTTTGATCAACATATAGATTATACCATTTCAGCAAAGAAATTGCTAAACTATACTGTGAATAGGTAAGAGAGTCATTTATGACAGCCAGCATCTAGAGATCACATGGCTGCCATTAGCACATATAACTTTATCCAGACTAGACCATATATTAGGTCATCGGTAGGCCATAAGACATTCACCAAATTTTATAACACATTCAGAACATTTTCTGATCACAATGCATAATGATAGAAGTGAACAATAAAAAAGTTTGAAATTACACAAACACATGGAGACTGAACACTATATTTTGAAAAATATAATTGGTCATCAAAATATAAAAATTTAATTTTTAAAAGTTCTCAAAATAAATGAAAATACATTTCAAAACTTAACAGGATACAGCAAGTTCCTACTGAGGGGTGTGTATAGGAATAATTTCCTGTATCAAAAATAGAAAGATTCCAGATAAAGAACATGTTGAATGCATTTCAAAGACCTAGATAACAAAGAATAAATCAAATCCCAAATTAGTAACAGGAAAGAAATCACAGATAAAGCACAAATATGAGAAGTAGGCACCAAAAACAAAATATGAATTTAAAAATTAGCCTTTTTTGAAAACAAAATTGGCAAACCTTTAGCCGGACACATAAATCTGAAGGAAGAGAACAATGAGGACACACATGCCAATCCTAACCCAGAAGCCATTTCCCTTTAAAAGCCACTTGGAAATGAAAATCTACTTTATTCTTGAGAATTTTGTGCATGTACATAATGAAGTGTGATCATACCTCAATGTATTTAAAAAACACTAAACACTTAAGGAAGAGATAATAAAGGCTCTCAAAAACAGAAAACTGTTAGGAATGAAACCCCTACCACCTCCCTAATTCTACTGGGCTAAGATCACTCCCCTTGTTCAGTGGGAGAACTATAATCCAAACCACACCACCACACCAAGATGCTATCCTCCAAGGGCAGGAGTTCTTATCCAGAATGCTAAGGATGGCAGGTCTGCTGTTGAGGATACACAGAGACAGGAGAACTTGCATACCATATGTGTGGATATAATTTAGTATAGTCATTGTGGAAAACAGGATACAGGTTCCTTAAAATTTTCCAAAATGTATATCACACATTTCAAAAGCTAATTTCCTAACATTTAACCACAAGCAAGGGTCACAAACAGTTTAATTTACACTACAGGTCATTTAAAATGTTAATCTGCAGGTAGCCAATGTAAAATATCGGCTTCTCATTCATTCCAGTGTTTCAAACACAAGGCTTTCCAGCTTTTATTTCTCAGCATTAGAGAAAAAGTCCTTTGTTTCTTGGAGCATTTCATAGTTCTTGACTATGGAGGCAACCTGAAAATTACTTTCCCACTGGAAGCCAACTTTGATGTGCTTCCCAGAAAAAAATATTGTGTGTGTGTGTGTGTGTGTGTGTGTGTGTGTGTGTGTGTGTATTTGTATGTGTGTGCATGTCTGGTGATTTATTATTTACATCTATTCCCTGGGTTTAAATAAAATGAAGCCTACAGTAATATGTGTTACTTAGTGTTTAGTAGTATTTTTATAACTGTCATTTGGTTCTGAATAATAGTGAATAGATCCTGAAATGATTAACATGACTGGACCTTAATTAGGATTTGTGTAAACGTGTACTCAAAATTGTTAAGGAGGTTATTTAGCTGAAAAAGGCAATTTGAAAATATCTAAGCTTGACTTTCATGATTTGATTAAAGTCAGTTCATTTTACCACTACAGAATTCTAAATGACACAACCAACTATAACAAAGATAAACTAATAAATAGAGAAAAAGGGAAGAGTGCTCACACCTGTCCTTCACTATAGGCAGAGTTAATGAATTCACTGATGACAGAAAACCAAAGAGCAGAGGCAGTATCTAAACAGAAGACAGTTATCAGGAAAAACCAAGCAGATTTCACATATAAATAATTTAGATTATATTAAGTGGAACTATATAAGCATTTCAAAATCTATTATATTTCTACCCCAAAGAAAGATTGAGGTAGAAAGAGAGAAAGGCAGAGTCATTCAAATTGACACTGGGCAAAATTTCCAGGTTATGACTACACATTGTATCTTTCTAAAGATATAAGCACAATTGAATTTTTCCATAGGAAAAAATTCTGCTATAATGTAGAGCATTTTGAAATACCTTATTTCAAACCATGTATGGGTAGAAAATAGTAAGGAAATAAAAAAAGAACAAAACCTCAAGCACATTTTTCTGTAATAATTAGGCCAGTAATGAGAGTCACCAAGTACGTATAAGTCAGGAAATACAATAAGCACTCTATCTTAATTCTAGTATCTTTATACATCATTATCAGTGCTAAAGAGATGATATCACAGTGAAAGAAACTGAGGCAGAATGTTAGAACCAGTGTAAACCAGCATAAAATAACTTAGTTCATACTGAGACATCTGGTGGTCAGGAATTGTAGTACCAGTAAGCATTTGTGGACTCCAAGAGACCAATCAGGAGCCTATCTGATGCAATCACAAAAGAGTGTTCACTTACAAGCTCAAGCTTTAACTCTCCACAGACCCACAGGACAGCTTTGGTAAAGAAACCCTGAGCTCTCCTTGGGACAAGGTCTTATAGAAAATGGCAAGTGAGGGGTGAGTGTTTCTAGCCTGGCAGGCATCTAATTGGGGTCTACTGTGGCCTTTAACATAATTAGCTGGTGCTGGGAGCCAAACCATAAACTTAACTTCTGTTTTTCCTGACTGGTGGTTGTTGGAAGTGAAGTGCCAGGAGCAGGCTTGTAACCTGGGGGTGCAAATTTGTTGGGGGAATATCTTGGAGACTGCTGCTAGGCACAGGTCTTGTTAGGGAGTAGCCTAGAAACTGGTGCTAGGTACCAACCTGTTAGTTTACTTGAGTTCAAACGTAGGTCAGGTTCTCTAAGGTGGAGACTGAACCCAAAACATTCGATCTCTCTGGTTCATATTTACATTTACAAAAACAGTGAATTTTATGGCATTTGAAATACCACCGTGTGACCGTGTGTGTGTGTGTGTGTGTGTGTGTGCATACATGTGAGTGAAGGTGCCTGCAGAAGCCAAAGGAGGATGGTATATCCTTGGATTCATAGTCATAAGCATTTGAGAGCTGCCTTACACAGATGCTAGAAATTGTACTCAGCAATTCTTCAAGAGCAGTGTCTTAGTTAGAATTTATTGCTGTCAAGAGACACCATAACCAAAGCAACTCTTATAAAGGAAAACATTTAATTTGTGGCTGGCTTACAGTTTTAGAGGTTTAGTCCATTACCATCATGATGAGAAGCATGGCAGCACCCAGGCAAACATGGTGCTAGAGAAGGAGCTGAGAGTTCTACTCCTAGATCGGCAGGCAGGAAGGAGAAGACTACGTTCCACACGTAGCGGAGCTTGAGCATATATATGACCTCAAAGCCCACCTCTACAGTGCTGCAATTTCTCCAACAAGGATACACCTACTCCAGCAAAGCCACACCGCCTAATAGTGCCATGTTCTCTGGCCAAGCATTCAAACATATGAGTGTATGGGGACTATACCTATTCGAACCACCACAAGCAGTATGAACTATCAACCAAGAAACCCTACATCTGAAATATTTTTAAAACAATTGTATAGATTCATTGAATCTCTGCCCTCAGTATATATTGTTTGAATATGTAATCTTCAACCTAAATATTGCCCATGAAGAGTAATTCCCTACAACTGTCATCTATATGTGTACACAACAGGCAGGATAGTGCAAATGGGGTGAGAGCTTCAAAGACACAGGAAAGGTTCCAGACCCAGGAGAGATGAGTAGGAACACTGAATCCTGCTCACCAACTTAATACAACTAAATACCCAGGACAGGACTCCCAGCAGCTCTTTAAGGATGCTAGAAATAAATGGAAGGCAGGAAATGGATTAAGGACCTTAGGTTGTTTTATAGGTCTCCTTGAATATTCATCCTTAAATGGGTTTGGTTCCCAGCTTTTAAAAAACAAATAAACAAACAAAAAAAAACCTCTGGAATCTATAGTCCTAGTTCAAAGGCAGAAGAAAAAGAAGACCTTATCGACAACCATGCCCTGAAGGGTACAGCACACCTAACTGTAAAATGCAATCAAAAGTGCTATGACTGAGTGCAGGAGTGGATTATAAGTGAGGTGTAGCTTGTGGTGCAGTCTGCCTGGGTTGGTGGGAGGGATGGTGGCTATATTTTAGGTTCAATAAATAACAAACATGTAGTAAGAGCCAGTTATAGGTGGCTTCACACAGCATTTTTAACCAACTTCTACTAAAACAATAGTTCATAAATGAATTGCCTCAATTTTTACATAAGTAACAAGCAAACCAAAGGCAATAGACAAACAGCTGCACCTTAGAGCCTGTTACTCTCATCTGCTTGCTGGGGTCACTGAATAGGCCTTTCTTCCCTACTGTGCTCTGCAGTAGGCTGAGTTGCTCCCTCTCTCAGTGATTTAGGAGCAAGCAAAGGCTGGGAGAACAAAAAGTGACTGGATACCAAATGTCTTAGGGTTTTCTGTTGCTGTGAAGAAACGTCCTGACCACAGCCATTCTTACAAAAGAATGCATTGAAATGGGGCTGGTTTACAGTTCAGAGGTTTACTCTACTATTGCCTCTTTGGGAAACAAGGTGGCATGCAGGCAGACATGATGATGAAGAGGTAGCTCAGGGTTCTATACCTGGATCTGTGAAGCAGCAGGAAGTGAATGTCACACAGAGCTTGAGCTTCTGGAATCTCCAAGCCCACTCCACCCTCTAATGACACACTTCCTCCAACAAACCACAAAAATCTCAACAAGAACATACCTCTCCCTTCCTTTTCCTCCCTTCCTCCCTCTTTCTCTCTCTGTCTCTCTCTCCTCTCTGTCTCAGTCTCTCTCCTGTGTGCTAATGAAATGTGGTCATTGGTTATGTTCTTCCTTCAATGATGGACTGTATCCATCTCTGGAACTCTAAGCCAAAATAAACATGTTCTTCCTTAAGTTCCTTTTAGTAATAGTATTATATCAAGGATGCTTCTGGTAATAGTCCCAAACAACTGTTAGGTTTGGAATTAGGAGGAGGAGAAAGACTTTTGTTCAAATTCTTACTGTCTCAGCTGGGAAGAGATGTCAACCAGAATCTACAGTTAAAAATCTCTGTCTCATTCTCAAATCTTCATGGTTTTTCCTGTGTTTTAAAATCCCACCTCCTATAAGTTACGTGGCCCCCTTTGTCTGCTACCTGCACCGTTCCGTCTTCCCCTACTGTGATAAAGGGACACAGTGATTAAATGGCCCAGCAGCAAAGGAGAATTGTGATTTCTGGTGGAATGATTTCAACAAAGATGTTCATAAATGTTAACAATGTATATGGGGTGTGATGGTTCTTTCTCCTAGAATTGCACTTAACTGTTGTGAAAAAGCATATGCTAAACAAGTTGGGATGTAAAATTGTATTAGTTATTATTCTTATGGTAAGTTATATAGCATGAATTCCTTAACATAGCTTTGTCCATGTTCTGTGTGTGTATGTGTCTGTGTGTGTGTGTGTGTGTGGTTTGTAATTTTCTGTTTTGTCAAAAGAGGGGTAGGAAATGGAGACCAGGTAATCCTGGGTTTGGGGAAGGGGCATGCAGTGAACCCTTGCAGGCAGGGGCTGGGTAGAAGAGTCCTGGACTTTCCCATAATCCTTTACAGGAAACAGCAATGCCAGCAGATAAGGAGGTGGAGTGAGGCAGGGCCCTTTGGACAATGGCGGGGTGGACCAAGGGGCTTGGGGTCACTCTAACATGCAAAGTCCAACTGCCCCATAAACTAGGTTGCTTTTGAAGAGCAACATACATATAAATAAATAAAACACAGCTGCACGCACACATGCGGAGAAGGCTCTCCATTCCCAAGGGTAGGGGTCTAGGCCTATTGGCCCAAAGACAGGAGTCAGCCATGTGTCTGCCACCAAGTGATTCTCTGAAACACACCAGGTGGTGGGGCCCAGCAGGTTAAGTCTTCATTGGGATGGCTGCTTGGTCTCCAAGGTGCTGCCCATTAAGCACCCAAGCCACTCTGAGTCAGATCCATGCCAGCTGGGGGAGCCTGTGCTGCCAGTGCTGGCACAAGACTGCCTGGCTAGAGTCCAGTCTCTCCTCTCCAGGGGTCTGGGGTATAGGGGTGCAGACAAAGGAGGGGTGAAGGGCTCACGGAGACATCCTCTCCCCCACCCCACGGGTTTCTGACCTCCTCTCTCATCTCTCTGCCTCAATGGCAGGGTGGGCCCTTGTTTCTGAGGTGACCCGTTGGAGAGCCAGGGGAGGCCAGTCTGAAGTTGGGGAAGGGGGTGCCCGTGTCCACAGGGGCGGCTGCGGCTGGTGGTGCTGTGGGCCTCCTGGAGGCGAGGCTGCAGTTGGCCAGCTGGGTGTTGCAAAGCTGCCAGTGGCATGGGAGAAGTGCAGTGGGGGTGACCTGACCAAAGTGGCCATTGGGCTGCAACTGCTGCCACCACCATAGATGCTTTCAGAGGTCTTAGGATAGGAAAACATGGTGAGAACATCAGGGAAGTTGGGGGGCGTGGCAGGGGTGTTGGACAGAGTGAACATCATCTGGTGGTGGCGGCTGTAGGGGATGTTGGTCTCCTGGAAAAGGGCGCCGAGGGCAGTCTCGAACTGCCACTGAGCTGCTTGCAGCAGTTGCTTTGCCTGGTCGGCTGCTTAGCCTGTTATCAGCATGAACTAGTTGATCATGACCTGGTGTTTGAGCTGGTCCATGTTCAATGGCATGGCGCCGCCACACAGCACGCAGCTCCGGCCTCTCTGTGCACTAGCCGCACATGCCCACCATTAGCGAGCTGGCCCCAGCTAATCCCATTCATTTTCTTTTTAATTTTTTTATTTTTTAGTAAAGTATAAGTGCTTTTCTCTTCTGTGTCTTTTTGGTATTTTTTAAAAAAATTTATAAGAATGGGGAAGCAATTGTCTGGTCATGTTTAATTCAGCTAGAATACTGTCTTATCATTTCTACAACTATCTGATGCTATTTCTTGGAATAGATCCATTAAATTAATCAGAGGCCTCTAGAGAAAAAGAGCAACAGGAAATATGTAGCTAGTGATATGAGGTTTGACTGGTGAGATGGTTCAGCTTGTAGGTTTTGTGGCACCAAGTCTAAGGACCTAGGTTTGATCCCTAGGACACACACACTAACGGGAGAGAACTGATTTTTCAAAAGCTCTCCTCTGAAATTCACATTTGCCCCTTTGTATTTGCACATGTTCCCACATGCACATGAAATGCACATGTACACACACATGTGTATACTCAAACACTCGTGCAATGCACACACACTCTACACTAAAAATAAATATATGTAATTAAAAAAAACATAAAGTTGCAAATTGCTCTTAAACAAAAGACTGAGAGTGAAACTCAATTCTAAAGTATAAATCAAAACTATCATATTTTGTAATCCAATCTGAGAATCAGGAGAACCGGTGACACACAGCCCAGTTTGGGTCTAAAGGCCTGAGAGGCAGGAACATGAGAGCAGAACACTAGTGTTAACCCAAGAAAAGTAGCAGGGTAGAATAAACAACCAAACCCTTTCTTCCACAGGTTTTTCCTAATCATTTTTTTTTTAAACTGAGGCAGCAGAAAGTAAGCCAGGATGGGAATTGCTACTAGAGCCTAGCATTTTGCCCTGATGATCCTGACCAGGCTTTTTTTTTTTCCATTTTTTTATTAGGTATTTAGCTCATTTACATTTCCAATGCTATATCAAAAGTCCCCCATACCCCCCCACTCCCTTATCCATCCACTCCCCCTTTTTGGCCCTGGCGTTCCCCTGTACTGGGGCATATAAAGTTTGCAAGTCCAATGGGCCTCTCTTTCCAGTGATGGACGACTAGGCCATCTTTTCATACATATGCAGCTAGAGACAAGAGCTCCGGGGTACTGGTTAGTTCATATTGTTGTTCCACCTATAGGGTTGCAGTTCCCTTTAGTTCCTTGGGTGCTATCTCTAGCTCCTCCATTGGGGGCCCTTTGATCCATTCCATAGCTGACTGTGAGCATCCACTTCTGTGTTTGCTAGGCCCTGGCATAGTCTCACAAGAGACAGCTATATCTGGGTCCTTTCAGCAATGCTTTGGAATGTTTGGAGCTTTGCACTGGAAAAACCACTGAGAGTTCAGAGCCTGGTGAGCTATTGTTGGAACTTGGAAGACAGTGCTGATATCACTGCTAATGATACGGACCTAGATTATGAAGTTTCAGAGGAAAACTGTTCTTGTAATAACTTGAAATAAGAATCTGTGGCTTCTGGTAAGCTAATAAATAATTGACTATGATTAACCAATGACCAGCACAATTGAAGTGAAACCATTGCTTTACGGAGGCAACTTATATTGCTTATTTGGAGTTAAAGGATTACCTGTGACTATTAAAAGTCCAGTATCATTGAGGTGAAATCTGTGGATTAGTTCCTCAGGATGAGTCAGAGCACAGAATCTGTGGTTCACTGAGGGACCTAAGGATACATCTTAAGCTCAGATTGAATCTGACAGTGCATACATCTCCATTATGGCTTTGGTTTTGAAGGCATGAAGGAGTCATTAAGAAAAAAATGAGGCTTGGTACCATTAGAGCCTGAGAGGTCATTGGTAAAGATGCATTCTCAGTTGTAGTGAAGACACTACCATATTGGATACTATAGAACATGGATCAAAAAAGAGAGGCATGTTGTAACGGTGCAAATTAGAGCCTGCCAGGCAAGCTGGGCACTGCAGATGTCAGAATAGTCATGGTGGAGCTATCCAAGCCATTTAGAGCCCATAGGTCTTGAGTAAGTCCCAAAGTACTGTGCTTTCTATTGTGATATTGACATGAGATATTGAGAGGAAACAAGGTTGAACAGTGATGCCTTTGTGTGTCAAGTTTATAAGGGGTTAATCATGCTAGCAAGATTTTGTCAACTTGAACATGCTTGTTACACATGCAGAGAAAACCTCTATTGAGGAACTGCTTTCATCAAGTTGACATGTGAGCTTTGCTAGGGATATCCCTTAAATTGCTAATTGATTCAGGGGTCCTAATCCACTATGCTTGGTACCATCCATTGGTAAGTATGCCTGGTCTATATAAGAAAGATAGCTAGTTGAGCAAGCCAGAAACAAACAAGCCAATAGGCAACTTTCTTTGATGGTTCCTGCTTGAGATTTTGCTTTGTCTACCATCCATAATGGGCTATGATCATAACATACGGTGTACGTAGACTCTTTCTTTCCCATTCTTTCATCATGTTACTTAATCCCAGTGACTGAAAGACAACTAGAACACTGATAAAGTAGCTATCTGAGGACACTGACCCTTCTCTCCAAGTGTGTAAAGTCCTTCAGTGATTCATACTCTACTTGATATGCAATGACCTAAGTACTATGACCTCCAATAAAAGTGCTTCAACACTGTGATACATGCATTATAGGTTATAAGCTAAGAGGTAAAGAGAAAAAAATAGAAAGCATATACACACATACCCCTAACAAAACAAGTCAGAATTAATGATAGCCTTACCATATTCTATCACGTGGTCATTACTGGTATCTGTATCTTTGTCTACTCTATATGCCCATTTCCTCTGAGAAGCAAGCTAAAGGTCAGTTGGCGCCAGAGCTTATATCCTTTGTATTAAAGTTTCCATTCACTGACCAAGTTATTGTATATAGTGACAGCTTTCATAAAGACTGTTTTTCATGTATAGCATATACTTTAACCTTGTGCAGCCACATGAATTTTAATTATATATATGCTCTAATAATGTAAACTATAAGAAAATTGTGTGTATGTGTGTGTTCTTCTCTTTCCTCCCCTCTCTGTCTCTACACAGTCCTCCAAGTCCCAAATAAACTTCCTTCTATATTAAGCCTGTCACATGGCTTGATTGTTCATCCAGACACCTTGGCAGAGCACGCCTCCACTTTATTATAAAACACAAAGTGTGTGTGTGTGCATGTGCGTGTGTGTGTGCGTGGTGTCTCTACAAATGCCACTGCCAGCAGAGTAATGATCAGTGTTAGACAAGAAGGAAATCCAGTCCAACACGACTCAGTCGCCAGTGCCGGTTAAAACTTGCTTGTTATAGTTATACATTTTGGGTTTCTTTATTGTAAGGTCCTAGATTCCTGAACTCTTGAGAATTTTAGTGAACTTAATGTTAGCTTGATTAAAACATTAATTTTAATCAAAGCAAAAACTATTATAACCAGCATTTATATGTGCAAAGAGTATTGCAGTATTTAGTATATGGAATATTTTGAATATGCCTTCTGTCAGTGTGAAAACATAGCAGCAATTTGTTCATCATAGTTCTGATGACCGAGTTGGAATGTTTTCTGCATGTGTATATATGTCAAGTTGTTGGCATGACAGAAGTGATAGATGTTAATTTTGCATTTTTAAAAACCAATGTATTGTATATAATTTTTTTATTTCTTTTGTGCAAATCAAGTTTTTAAACTCTTGTGTCTTTAAACTTGTAACTCAATGTCAGTGTTATCCAGATAGCAATGACAGAGCAGAGTTCAGTGGTGGTGATGACACTGAAGGACTGTCCAGTTCTGCTTTGCCCTTAAAGTGTCATCAATATGGTTTTGTTAACTTTAAGTGTCACAGAAATTTTATAATGAGGATAAACACACCACAGCTTCAAGAACTAGGAAAAAGTGAGCATACATGGCTTATATATAAGTGAAATGAAAATGTAAACTTTCGAACATATAAATATTAGATACAGGAAACCTGGTACCTTCATAATTATGATTAAACGTATCAGGCGTAAGGCCAGAGTTGTTGTGGACAACGAAGGCATCTCTGAAAGTACTTATCAAAAACCATACATTATATTAATATTAAAGTATTATAGAATCAAAAAAAAACTTCTAGTATCTGATGTAGTTTATTTTAGGCATATTTAAGCATAGGACAATTTTGGAAAAAAGTTTCCTGATGATGATTAACTCAATGCTTTGTGTTCATCAAAGCTTAAGATGTGATACAATGAAATTGTTCAGAGGACCAATTGCCTCCTCTGTAAAGGATGAGGTCTGTTTACCTAGAATGCTCAAGATAAGGATCTAGGGAGAGTGACTGAGATAAACTAAGGTCTGTGGGAGTCAGGTAAAGCCTGGATCTACAGATAGCACAGAGGTCACCTAGACTATTGTAAAGTACCTCACCCATAAACTGGGTGTATTGACTGAGAAACAGTGTTCAAGATAAAGGTCTATGGAGGAAAGGTCTGAAATAAACATAATAGCCCAGGAGAGTCAGGTGTGTTCTGCCTCTTCACATAGCACAGGTGTCCAGGCTATTAACTATAACCATCTCCAGGTTTCTGGAAAGAAAATATGCTATATATCTTTTTGGTAAACAGACAACTCTGTGTGCTTAGCATTCCCTGTTGCTTAGCTTTGAGCATTAGGACCTAATCCCTGCTACAAAATCAAAACTGAAATTTATCCTGTAGTTGTTTTGCCAAAAGGTACTCTTCCTCATTAACCTGCAGCTTAGGGTTTCCAGGTTAAAAAATAGGAAGCAAGCAAGGAAGCATGAACAAATGAGCACTGTTTGGAATCCATTCAGTTTTCTTCTGGAGATTTCTATGCAAAGGAGAATAGTTCCTGAGCACAGAACATGTAAACATTATGAGTATTTGAGGCAGGTGTTCTGTTAGACAGATCCAGTTAACAACCATGTCAGACCTCAAATTGCCTGCTCCAGTTGAACAGACAAGATGCTCGAATTCCAGACACAATCAGTCCTATGCTTGGAGCACATACTTGCTGTCCTGTTAGACCACCCCAGGAGACTAACACCTGAAGCTGGTCTTTGCTAAGTTGTGGGCTCTTCTTTTTCTACCCTTTATGCCCTGGTATATCATCCTGGATCATTCGATAGAAGAGAAAGGAGAGAGGAGAGAGAGATGGAGATCCCTGAATCTAATCTCTTTCCCGTTGTTTCTTCTTTGAGGATGACTACTAACAAACCTCAGCCAATCCACACGAATAACCAACAACCATCCACGATGCCGATCAAAGCTCCAACATTTTTGTACTCTCTGAGAAGTTCCCAGAATCCCAAACGTCACACAATTGCAGAAACCATCTTCCGGTGGCAAGACTACGCCTTTGCTAGAGCACGAGGCGAGTCGTAGTCAGTCGCTTCAGATAGTCTGTAGCAGCCCCGTGGCCCCACGACTGGGATTAAAGTGAAAATATATTCTTATATTATTTCTATATATTTTTTAATGAAACCAAAATCTCAGAACTCTAACAAATACCAATGCTGAGAACTGGGCCAAGCAGCTTTCTTTAGATGTGTGGATAGTGAAGGCTGTAGTTAGGTTTTTGCTTGGCTACCAGTTGGGGTCTTAGGTTCATGGTGTTCCTTCTTGAATTTCTGCCCCATTGAATCTACTCCACAAAGGTTCTCAGAAAAATGCGTCAGCATCATGTACTGGTCCACAGCTTCCAAAGTGTTTCTGATAAACAGCAAGTGCATGATGATCAAGCATCAAGGATAGACTAGATGGAAGATGAGCCCGGACTGTGATCATGCAGCTTTAGATCTAATGTCAGATCCTCTCCAGAACCTTCTCAGCTGCAGTTTAGTGTAGATGACTGTCTGTAAGCAGGTGAAGGCAGGTGAAAGATAAGGCTAGAGCCTGTGATTGGGCAGTGGAAAAATAAGCTGAGCTGAGAGTTTTAGAGACAAGTACAGAGTGACAGAGCTACAGAGGAGGAGAAGGCGAGGAGGAGACAAGATGGAACCCATAGGAGAGGAAGAGGATCCAGAACAACACAGTCCTGGGAGCCATAAGTATTGGGAATTTCTTAGATAGATGATTACATAGTAAGTAGGGTGTGTCTGCTTCATCTAGGTGTATAGCTTGTGTTTATATGAATTGAGTTTTGAGTTCATTGAGAGGGCATTTTGTGGGTTGAGAATTTAGCAATATAAATTTGAATGATAAATTACAAGCCTCTAGAGTTTTGACTTTACCGGGTTATGGGGATTTGTGATAGCTAACCACAGAGGGTGGATGGCTGGGAATCTGAACAGGATCTGCCACAAGAGAACAACTACATGGAGACTCTGGTGGCGGGGAAACCGCAATGCTAGATATTATCTGGCATTAGCATGGGTGTATTGTTTTTTATATATTTCACACAACAGTTTAGTACAGTTTTTTCCTTTGTTCTGCTTTCTTTTCCTCCCTATAGTATCAAATCTATTGTCCACTTGCTCCTTCTTGTGCATATATGTTACACTTTTTAAAGGATATCATTTCAATCTCTCTCTCTTTTTTTATATATTGGGAATTTGACTGTTCCGCATTGTTTATATAAATGGTGTCGTGAACTCACCATACTCCCCAGGTCCACACCTTGCCTGCCAAGCAAAGTTAAAGTGAGAGCTCCTTACATGGGGCTTCTGGAGGTAAACTGCATCCTGTTGTGCTACTGACAGAGCATCCTAACTTTTTTGGACATGTCTCTTGGCAGGTATACTAAATTCACCTCCCAGATCAGGAGTTCTCCTCTCTTTACTGTTCCTTCTCCACCATTTCTTGCTACAGAACCTCACAAAGCTCCTCTTTTCCTGGAATTAGCATCCTCATTTAATCCCTATCTATTGAAAATAGGTGCCTTGAGTCTGAGAACTTTATTTTAGAAACATTCTCTTTTTCCTGGAAGTTAACTGTAAGGTGCTTAAGTGCAAATTATCTTCTTCATAACTGTTTCTCTTCACTGTACACCAGATACAATTGGATTATAGATCATCTATAAATATTCACTTACTTAGAAGGAGTTGACTATAAAACCTGTGTTTATGAGGCATTAGTGTATTTTCTGTTTGCTAAGCCTTACTTTTAATGACATGTGGATTTCCTTCATTGGGTTCTACTTATACTCACTACCTATTCTGAATATTAGGTTCCTTGTAAATATCAGTGCTGACATATTATGGAGCCTAGAACTGCTCTTATATGAACTATAAAATTAAGCTTGTAAAGCTTTATTGCAGCCATACATAGTACTGCATATATATGTATACATACATACACACACATACGTACAATATTTGAAATAGAGAATTCTTTATTTTCACATGATCTGGGAACTTGGGAATTGTAGTGGCATTCCTGGCTTCTCTCCATCACAGGCCAGTGCTACCCATCTCATAAGCTGTAGAAAATAGACAAATGACTCCAGCCCTTGACAAGTATCCATATAGTGGAAGACAATCATGTCTTCTATACATAAAGGGCAAGTTATTGTTCAGAACTCCAAGTGATTTGGTCCTAGAAATAGTAGTTCTTAATCTTTGCTTTGGTTTTCTCATTAACACTCTTTTCCATGAACTCATGCCAAAACCTTCATAAAAATCACGTGAGTCATCTGTGATCTTTGTCTCTCAAATTACACATATAAAGTGTGAATGGTAAGGGTTTTGTGTTATTTTTTTTCCAAGGAGACATGAACAGATGTCTTCTCACTCAAGATAGGGCACCACTAACATATCAAAGTACCACCCGTACCAAAGTCCATTTTGAGGATTTTTACAGGACTGTGGGCAAAAGGTTACATACAGGAGCATGGACGTCTCTTAGGCAGCTGCATCATGGAAAAGCTTATCACATCCTGGTTGGTTTGTAATTCGCAAAAGGTTCATTCCTACAGCTTTCAGCACAACTTGGAGACAGCTCAAATGTCAGGAATGTCTCCTTTCCACAGCAATTGATAACTGCTCCTATAATCTTCAGAAGGGGCCTTTTCAATCTTGTACAGTTCAGTTTTCTCTCATAAGTGGGATTTGTTTAATTCTAGAGTCTATGAGTTTCCCTTTTTCCTCCAGATGAGAATATTTCAGCCCGGCAGTGGTGGCTCACGCCTTTAATCCCAGTACTTGGAAGGCAGAGGCAGGCATATTTCTGATTTCAAGGCCAGCCTGGTCTACAGAGTGAGTTCCAGGACAGCCAGGGCTACACAGAGAAACCCTGTCTTGAAAAAAACAAAAACAAACAAAAAGAAAGAAAGAAAGAAAGAAAGACAGACAGACAGACAGACAGACAGACAGACAGACAGACAGAAAGAAAGAAAGAAAGAAAGAAAGAAAGAAAGAAAGAAAGAAAAAGGAAGGAAGGAAGGAAGGAAGGAAGGAAAGAAAGGAAAGAAAGAAAAGAAAGGAAAGAAGGAAAAGAGGGAGAATATTTCAATTTGGGGAAAATTGCCACAGAGCCAAAGGAAAAAGTTGTCTGCCACCACCCAAAAAAGAGTTTGTTTACAGCCAGCACCCTCAAAGAGAGTAGATCTTAAATCCCATATACTTCATTGATATAGCTCTAAAAAAAAATAACAATCACACATTAAAGTTCATAGATGCAAGAATTGAAATGTCAACTTATATAGGTAGAGTAATTCCAAAACCTGGCTGTTCAATTTTTTTCTGTGCAGTAACAAACTATTTGGCTTCCTCCTGTTTGGGGAACATCTGGACATTCCGATTCCTCAGGACCTCAGGCAAGCTGCTCAGTCCCTGCACCCATCTGTGCAGATGCAGGCCCAGCCTTCTTTATTATCCAAAGTCAACTAGAATCTAACCAGCCTGGTGGACTTACTGTGTGACTCCCATGGCTATCAACACCACCTCATATGGAGTGCCACCTGGATTGGAATATTTACTTCAGGTAAGTTCAAATAAATAAAAAGTACGTAAACAATACCACACTTCCACTACAGTTCATTCATGCAAGTTAGAGACAGACAAGTAAACTTTTTTTTTTTTTAAAATAAAGGGTACTTTAGGTGCCACAGGCTAACTGGAATTCCTCAGAATCTATTTACTTGGAAATATCCCAAGTGTTGAGATTATTACTTGATCCACAAAGCATGGATATGTATTCTAAAATTAATCACTCTGATTCTTGTGTATTTGTTTTAGTTTCAAAGTAAAGTTTGAATGTCTTAGGAAATTGTATTTTCTATTACCATGGAAGTAATTTATGATAATGGTCAAACAATGGTATATATTTAGCACAAGTTTCTAAGATTTGTTATAAACACAATATATAATATATTCTTCATTAATTTATTATTGAATAATAACAAAATTCCACAAACATTTCTGGCCACATTATTAATCCACCTACCTTCTCTTGACCCATTCCTACCCCCACAAGTATTTCCTACCATCTAAGATATCATCCCATTTTCCTTTCTTTGAGTGTGTGTGTGTGTGTGTGTGTGCATGTGTGTGTTGGTTGATTGTTTTAAAACCACTGAATGTAAACATGACTATCCTGGGACATGAGTGTTGCACTATCCACAGGTGTGTAGGTAAGACACTACTGGCTGAATCACTAAAGACATTGACACTTTTGCTCCTAGCAGTCAAAGACTAATAGTCCTGGGGGTGGGTGCTGAGCACTGTAAGCCTCTTTATTGTCCGTGACTAAAAGTTTGCAAGCTCAGGTTGGTGTAGACCCTATGCAGGGAAACACAGCTGCTATGAGTTTATACCTGTAAGAAATAACTTTATAGGCCTCATCTTCTGGCTCATTCTTTCTGCCCCATCTTCTCTGATGTTCCCTGAGCCTTGGAGTGGGAGAGATGGGCATTGCATTTAAGATGAACCAAACACTTGTTCTCAGCATCTTGGCCAGTGATGGATCCTGCATTAATTCAAGAATTACTGCAAAGAGAAGTAAGCGTCTTTAATCTAGACTGAGTGTAGCACTAGTCTATGTATATAAACATTTTGGAAGCAGTTTGATGGTATGTCCATTTAGTAAAATGAAAGCACTTGGTACATCCCCAGTTCCTTTGACTTTCGCAAACATGTGGCTTTGACTAGTTTTCCCCAATTCAAGATGTGAATTTCCTCATGTTAGACCTCAGATAAGAAATCAGTTGTTTACCTGCATAAGAGTTGTGCCACAATTTCAGTAGTAGGGGCATCTTGGCTGATAAGTTGGCATTATATAGTATAAATAGTATGCAAGGCTTGAAGCTCACAAACTGAAAACCAGCAGCAAGAAGGAAGCTTCCAGCTCATTTGAAGTATGATTTCCTTGAATTCTATAACCAAAGGGTGTAGGGGTTTCAGCAAGAGACTTATCATCTACTTTTGGTGGGAAATCAATGGCAATGGCCAAAATCAGTATAGTTTAAGGAGCCTCTGGAACTTTCTTGGTCAGTAATTCCTCAGGAGATGTTCCACATCTGTTGTTTGGATTTTAATCTGATAGCACATGGCTTCTGGTATAGGCATTATCCACTCATGCATGGTACACCCATTCTGACATTTTAAGTTTTGACATGCATTTTTCATATACCCTTCATTTTTGTTAATCCTCTCTCTGTATCTCCTGTTCTCCCTAATCATTTACCCCTTGTTTAAAACTTGCAACTCTCAGAACTCCCTCAGTTTTCATGCACCTATGCTATTTTCTCAGTTTCTGTAAGGGCTTTTCACTACCCACAACCCTTTCATACCTTTTTTTTTCCTTTCGAGTTTCTACAGACATTACAATTTAAATAAACACATTTAAAGATTCAAACTTATCTGCATATGGGAGAGAACATACGGTGTTTGATTTTCCAAGTTGGAGCTTACTACACTTGCTATAATATTTTCCAGTTACATCAATTCACCTTCAAATTTTATTCTTTACAAGATAAAATTCCTCTGCATTTTCATTGTCCAGCCATGAGATCATTGACATCCAGGCTGATTCCATTTCTTAGCTATTTTGAATAGAGCATCAATGACCATATGTGTGTAGACATCTCTGCAGTAAGAAATGGAAAGCCCTTTGAGTATACGTCCATAAGTGACATAGCTGGGACATATGGAAGTTTTATGTTCATTCTTTTGCAAAATTTCCAGAATGATTTTGAGTGTGCCTGCAGTAATTGAAAATTCTGCTCAGAGTGTGAATCAGGAATTGTAAGACCTGTTGTTCTACAAGTGCTCAAGGGGAATGTCATGAATACACTTCCACATACGGACATGGTACTTTCTAAATAGGACTCCAGTAGCACAGAAAGTAAGACTGCCAATCAACCAACAGTCTCTTATGAAACTAAATCTTCTTAACTCAGACTGTTAAATGAGAGAAGAGGCAGCCCATGGAAGAAAATACAATCTTTGCTACCTACACACCTAACAGATGATTGGAGAATAGAAAGGACTCAAAGAAAACCTAAACATCAAGAAAACAGAGAACTCAACATATCTCCCATATGCAGATATATAGAACAGATTTTTCAAAGGGAAGAAATACATGTGAATAGGAAACACCCTTTAAAAAGTGTTCACTATCCTTAGGTATGAAATGTAGATTAAAATACTTTTTGATATTCTAGCACACTCTGAGTCATAACAAAGTCATAAAGAAGACAATTGACAACAAAATTTGATGTGGATGTGGAGAAAGAGGGGACACGTATACACACTAGATGTTTATAAGGGTTAGCTATTCCTTATAGAAACTTCATGATGTCTAATTACTATGATTATAACCATTTACATAACAGAAAACTATGGTACATAAACGTGATCTTAGAGTCAAGAGCCTAAGACTTATTACATATCATAAGACTTGCCTTCTTAAACCTCATATCTTAATTCTGCATCCTATGCTCCTTAATCACAATAAGGAATAAATGGATATATGAATTGGTAATTCAAATAAACATTTAGTTAATCTTAGATATCAGGTTCAGTAAGTGGTACTGAAAAAAAATCCATATTCCCTATGTAACATGATCTACTATTTACTTATAATTATTATAAATATTTTCATTCATACTGCTTTTATTATTAGACAAATACAATGCTTTGAATGCCAATAGTAAGAGAAAAAAATCTGGGTTTTGTAGTAGTACTGCATGTAGTTTAACATAGGACTGTTAAGTTGATATTTCTTTTGTTTCATAAATCAGATAGGCATAATAAGACTCTATACTTTGGTGTTTTCCCAAAAGACCATTTGGAGTTCAGTAAATGAATTATCTTATGAATATATACTTGTTTATATTTCTGAAAAATACCCTGAAACATCTTTTAACAGTCAAGGTCAGGAATAATAACTCATGCCTCTGTAGTCAGCTCTATAAGGAAGGCCAAGTCAGGGGAACCATAAGTGTAATGCTCTCATGGGTTATATAAGGGAAACTTCTCTCAAAAACAAAACAAAATAAAAACAAAAACAAAACCAGCAAAAACTACCACAGTAAAAGCCCAGAAATCATGAGATGCATAGAAGTCCTCAGTTACCACAAACAGTGACATCAAGAATCATTTTTCAGCCGGGCGTGGTGGCGCACGCCTTTAATCCCAGCACTCGGGAGGCAGAGGCAGGCGGATTTCTGAGTTCGAGGCCAGCCTGGTCTACAAAGTGAGTTCCAGGACAGCCAGAGCTCTACAGAGAAACCCTGTCTCGAAAAAAACAAAAAAAAAAAACAAAAAAGAATCATTTTTCAGTCACACAAAAAGCCTCTTTAAATGAATAAAAATGTTTTCACATTTCTTAAAAATCATATAGCAAGAGCTTTGCTTTCTATTCTCTATAGATATCTAAGATTAGGCCAAACTGACCTCATTTCCCCACATTTACAGTAAATTCATTCAGTAGATATATTTTAAATGAAAAAAGCTGTTAATGATTTTTTCTTTTTCTTTTCTTTTTTCTTTTCTTATTAGATATTTTCTTCATTTACATTTCAAATGCTATTCCCAAAGGCCCCTATACCCTCCCCCTTCCTGCTCTTAATATGATTTTATTCAACAAACAATTATGAGAATCTGATACTGATAAACACTGGTAACTATATATAAATCATATTAAATAATGAAAATTATGAATTCCCAATTTGGTTGAGTGAAATATCTGAAATTCTTAATTTTCTTTTCACTGTGACAGATAGATCATATTATGATTCAACAGCAGTTTGAGTTTGTGGAAGGTGGGTATTTGCCGTATCCATCATATTTCTAGAAAGCCAAGGAGAGTAAAGACATGATGAACACCACAAATACTGCGTTCTGGATGATGCAGGATGGAAAACTTGATCTCTTACAATGTATTTCCTCATAGTCTTTAAACAAGTTGTTTTATATGGATATTTTATTTCTTCCACTTAGGGACCTCTTAGTAAATATTATGATGGCCAGCTGTCCCCGTCATAGACACCAATTTGAAAGATAGTACCTAAAACTTAACTTTCTTCCCATATCTGCAAATTCACTGGATGTTTTACCACATCCTACCAGGTTTCTTAGTTGCTTTCTCCCAAGCTATGAGCAGTGTGAGACTTCCACAGAATCTCAGGCAGTGGTTCAGGTTGCAGTGAATGATTCTTTGGAACTGAGATGGAATTCTCTGTAAAAATCTCTGATAATGTCCTCACCATGGAATCTAGACTTTATAGGACTCCGCAGCACTTCCCAGCTAAGCATGGAACCCTGTTGTATTGGAGTTGCTGAGTAGAATATAGGCCAGGTGCCTACAGATCTCACCCTAGGTCCAATGTCTACAGGTGCAAACAGGACCTGAAGAAGCTCCCAGAGCATCATGCTAACTGCCATGGGAGGCAGACCATAGGAGGATGTACGAATTATAGCATTGGCTCTTGATCTGAACATGATAAAAACTTATTTGATATCTAGAATATGTTTTTTAAATTCATACTCATCTCTTTAGAAAGTTCTTTTCCATTTGAAAAATATTAGAACATGCATTATATGGTGCACTTCTGAACTTATTTTTTTCTTTTTTATTGGCTATTTTATTTATTTACATTTCAAATGTTATTCCTCTTCCCAGTTTCCCCTCTGCAAACTCCTTATCCCATCCTCCCTCCCCTCTGCTTCTATGAGGGTGCTCCCCAACCCACTCACCCTTTCACTCCTGCCTCACTACCCTAGTATTCCCCTCCCCTGAGACATCAAGCCTCCACAGGACCAAGAAGCTCCCCTCCCACTGAAGCCAGATAAAGCAGTCCTCTGCTACATATCCATCTGGAACCATGTGTACTCTTTGGTTGGTGGTTTAGTCCCTGGGAGTTCTGGTTGATTGATATTGTTGTTCTTCCTATGGGGTTGCAATCCCCTTCAGCTCCTCCAGTCCTTGCCCTAACTTTTCCATTGGAGTCCCCACGCTCCATCTGATGTTTGGCTGCAAGCATCCACATCTGTATTGGTCAGATTCTGGCAGAACCTCACAAAGGACTGCTATACTAGGCTCCTGTCAGCAACCACTTGGCATCAGCAATAGTGTCTGGGTTGGTGTCTGCAGGTGGGATGGATCCCTAGGTGGAGCAGTTTCTGGATGGCCTTTCCTTTAGTCTATGCTCTACTCTTTGTCCTTGCATTTCCTTTTGACAGGCGGAATTCTGAATTAATATTTTTAAGGTGGGAGGGTGGCCCCATACCTCAACAGGGATCCATGACTATCCATTGGATAAGGTCTCTACAGGTTCTGTCTCCCCTTTGTAGGTTGTTTTGGCTAATGGCTAATGTTCTCCCTGTTGGATCCTGGAAACCACTTGAGTCCCTGGCATCTGGGACTTTCTAGTGGCTACCCCTAGTTCCACCTCTCCCATTGCTATACACCTCCTTTCAAATTCCCGACCCTCTGTATTTTCTTAAGTGGAAGTATTTTAGTTATAAATAATAAAAAATATAAATATTTTTTATTCATTTTCAGCACCTGAGTTTATGACCAGCATTTTTTTTACCTTTATCTTATTGGAAAATAAATAGATGCTACAGATATAATTCTACAGATTTTTATTTCTGTATGCCCAGGACTCAAATGTCCAGTCTCATGCATACTATGCAATTATGCAAACACTGAACTGTCTTTAGCCATTGTATAGATTCCTTCATCCTCCTAGTTTTAATTTTCCAAAGAACTTGAAGGAAACTAGAATCTGTGCAAGCCCTGCTGATCTCACTTTATAGGTTAAAAAAAGAGACTCAGGCACATAATTGAACTGCTATTTGAATTATAGATGGTCTCTCAATTAAAAAAGTAATCTTGAAAGTAATTTTTTAAATCCTTGCAAAAATATTTGTGGTGGGTGTTGATCCCATGCCAATCATTAAGAGACTGCTTCTAAGTCATCTAAGTCTCATGAAAGATAAAAAATGGATCCACGGTGCTACAACTTCAGAAGGACTTTTTCTGTGGGTAAATGTGACTATGTATTGACTCTGTCTCTAAATAAGAGAAGATCCCCGACAATAGCTTTGGTAAGATGACATCTGATAATCTGCATTTATCACCTCTCTGTTTTTAGGGTAAAGGGAACACCAGTAAGGCAAAGTTTGTTTGGTATTGCGATATCATGACAAGGCACTATGAGGAGGTGGTTGAAATCTGTGCTGAGTTGTCAGACACAAGTCTCACACACACCCTTGTTGTGCAGGGCCCACCTCCACTCCTCCAGGGTTCCCGGGGCTCAGTACAATGTTGTGATTCACCTTCCATTTTCAATCTCTCCCATTTTTCATGTGTGCTTGGAGAGTAAGTCTTCCCATTGTTCAAATACAGTGCAAAAGAAAATATGGTTTATAAAACAAAATCTCGACCCAACTAGTTTATTATAGTAATTCACATGAATTGTAAAATATTACCCATTCTTTAGCTTCTCAATAACACATGGAAACGATGCTAGAGAATTGACTATTTATCCACATGTCTAGCACTACTGTCTCTAACCCATGCAGCTGTCCCCTTCCTGAGTTAAACCATATATATATATATATGGTTTTGTTGTCCATGTCTTCCAGAGGTACTCAGTTTTTTCTTAGTTTGCTAGCCTCTTCTCCTTTTCCTTTGCCTTTCTTTCTCTTAGACTTGATTGTCTATATACCTTTTTTTCCCCTTTCCTTGTGCTTCTTAGGATATCATCTAAACTTGGGGTATCTAGATGATATTGTACTACCTTAGGATTTGTGGAGGATTTTAATGTGCTGTTGATTATGAGCTCTGTTTTCTCTTTTAGCCATTTTAGGTTTTGAAACTGCTAACCAATACAAAATCAAGGACATACTGGGACAGAAGGTTTACTATGCCGCAGAAGACTTTAATTTCTTAACACTCAATTGCTGTGGGGCCATTAGACCTTTCACCATGAGGATCTTTGATAACTCAGGTCGTGAAGTCATAACTCTACGAAGACCACTACGATGTGATTGTTGTTGCTGCCCCTGCTGCCTCCAGCAGGTCTGTGAATACTTGCCAACACAGTTTTCAATATAAGTTTATCAAGAATTTCTGCTGAGTTATTGATATTTTGTAAAAAAAAGAAAATGATCCATGAGCCATGTTTTGGCCTTCATTCAACTGTGTAGAAAGGAATATAAACAACTAAGCTTATACTCTTGGGTAATCTCTCCTTTATGAATGAGTAACAGCTCAAACAACAGTTTCTAATGTTCACAGGAAGGCCTTTTGGCCAAATCACTTGTCAAAAATGATCATGACCGGTATGGCCCAAACTAATGGAGCCACATGCCTGAGGATGTTTTAAAATACTGTTCTAGAAACAGAATGCCTTAACAGAAGAGTCAGGAGAATAATATATGTATTCATCTCATAATTTATCTGTTGATTTAGACACTCCACTAAGGGGCAAGGAGAAAAATGCCACCCATATATTTTTTTTTATTTCCTTTCTTTCAATAAACACAGTTAAGTTGTGTTATCTGTAATAAACATTCCTCAGATGGAGCTGCCCTCAGCAAAAGTCCAACTGCCTGTTCCATATCACTTGGTGGCCTATTTATTGCAAACGTGTCTTTCAGAGCAGGCACTAGGACATAGAGATTTTATAGGGTAGCTAGCCTTTGCCTGGATTTCACTTGCCTAGGACCATGTCTGCCTGTGTACCCCAGTCATTCTGTAAGTAATGTCTCTCTCAAACAGAGAGAACATGAAAACAGATATTTGGGGTTTAACATTGTGCTTACACTACTTTGAGAGAGTTTATTAAAGAATTCCTTGGTTTTCCATGCCCTTTAGGCTATGTATAACCCTAAAAGCATAGCAATATCTGAACAGACTGTGTTTGTGTGTTCAATGAACAAAGTACTGCAGTTGAGTAGCAGTATAACATGGTCATGAAGCTTGACTCTCAGAAATGATCCCATCTGAGTCTCCTAGTAAATAAATAGCAGGGCCATGAGTCTAGTGTCCAAAGTTCTTTTCTTATAGAGTATTAGAACTAATAGTTGAAAATGTGTCAGTGATCAGATTTCTGTCCACAGAGATAAGCTACTGTTGATAAACAACTTTAAGAAAGAAAAGTTTGTTAATAATTTAGACAGTCGTTATAAATAGAGATATTAATGAAACATGGAAGCTATCAAGAGTTCAAGTTCCCCCTTCTATGCATTAGCTGGAGACTCTGATGCACATTACTTCACCTTTTTTTTTTTTTTTTTTTTTTTTTTTTGGTATAGTTACTTCCATGAATTAAGAGAAGAAATAGCATTGATCTAATTAAAGGGTGTTGAAGATTGGAGCACTGGTTGTCATTCTAAGTAAATGAAGCCACAAATAGATAATATGATGATAAACATATTTACCAATGTCCTTTTTTCATATATAGATAGAAATCCAAGCTCCTCCTGGTGTGCCAGTCGGTTATGTTATTCAAACCTGGCACCCATGTCGGCCAAAGTTTACAGTTCAAAATGAGGAGAAACAGGACGTTCTAAAAATTATTGGTCCAATCTGTGTGTGCAACATTGGAGGAAGTATAGATTTTGAGGTAACAGATGCAACCATGTCTATTAGATTTTCTTTCCTTATAAACAGAACATATTTTGTACAAAGGTAAAGCTGTATTCGTTGGAGAATTCTGTACAGATATTTTAAAAAAAGAAATAACATGGTCAGAGAAATACTTTATGGTCCAATACAAGGTCAGTGTTTACACTATTAAATGAGAAAAAGGTGTGGTCATCTTAAAAATAGCCACAGTTTCTCTATCGACTATTCTCATTGCTAAGACCAATACCTTTCAAGAAGCATTAAAAGAAGAAGCAATTTTTTGGCTTACAGTTTAAGGGTACAATGCTCCTCAGGCACTGCACAGACCAACATGCAAACAGAACACCCATGTATGTGAAATAGGAATAAGTGGATCTTTTCTAAAAGAAAAAGAGTTAATACAGGTATAGTGCTTATCCTCTGATCATGCGTCACCATGATCTCCTGGTTATTCTTATACTGAATTAATTCATTGGAAAACATGTTCCTATGTTTGCTTCCTGGAGGAATTTTTAAAGCCAAGAGAATTTTTGTCATTTAAACTTGCTGATTCTCTTCACCGAATATGTGATAAAACTTAGACTGATATTTCCCCAGAGAGGGCAAAACCACTCTGAAGCAGAGGGCTATCCTTTCCTGATAAGCCTTCAGAATTCTGCCTCTGTTCTCATGACTTCCTGTCTCTATGCTTACTCTGTCCCAATGCCTGCTGCCCTCGGGAACCACATAGCTTTTTCATTCCTTGTTGTGAATGGCTTTGTGCTGCTTGCTCTCCAGGGAGAGGCTGTCTAGAATGAGGAATGAGTCAGTACTCAGGAGGATTCTTGTAAACCAATCCCCCAATGAATAAAGGAGCCAATCACTGGGCTAGTAGGCGGGACTTCCTGGTTGGACAGAGGAAGAGAGGTAGCAGGAGGTAAGATGTAGCTGATAGAGTTTCCTGGTATCATGGCGGATCCACAAGGATTCACCACTGAAGGAATCAGATTTCAATAAGGCTTACAAGATTAGGTTTAAGTTGTTGTGATCAGAGACCGAGTTACCATTGTTTCTGAACTAAGTTTGTGTTGCATTTTCCTTCACACAGCTGCTCATCTGAGTTTGCCAGCTGTGCACCACAAAGGCCAGGGGGAAATTTGAAGCACAGGGCTGGCGTGGTAGTGACCTGTCAGTGGGTGGAGAGATTTTGGAGCTCTGAGTCAGAGCATCTAGGAGATAAAAACCATAAAATAAAATAAGATAAAAGCCATTGCTCGCCAGTGCCGGGCCAGCCAGGCTGCCAGGGCAGAGGCACAAAGGCGGGAACGTGCCAGTTCTGTATCTTTTTAAATATTTCCCGCAACAATTCCTCTCGTAGAATCCAGTTACATGTACATAAAGCCTTGCCTCCATTGACTTGCAAATCTAGTCACATTCATGGGCGATTCTAAGAAAATATAGGTAACAGAAAATGGAAAAGATCTTACAAGGCATGTATGTATAATGCTTGGAGCAAGTGGTATATGTGGGAGTGTATTAAATATGTTCAAGAAAGACATTCCATACTAGTATGAGTTAAAATAGATCAAGTACATGGGAATGCATCTAGATGTGTGTAAATTTATTTCTATTTTTAGAAACAGTAACAGAACTTAAGCTGGCCTACACTGGGGAAACACTAAAATTTTCATATATAATTCCCCAAATTCATATTTTATGCAGCAACCTTTCAAATGTCTAGTCACATGAGGGCACAATGTGAATGGAGTATTTGTCTCCTGTTATTCAAACCATATTCACTGTTATTTTTCTAGAACTTTTTAAGCTCCTCGTCTTGTTCATTGATTTTGTTTCTAATTCAGATCAAATCTCTTGATGAAGAATTCGTGGTTGGCAGGATTTCCAAGCACTGGTCTGGTATTCTGAAGGAGGTACTGACAGATGTAGACAATTTTGGGATCCAGTTCCCTTTAGACCTCGATGTAAAGATGAAGGCGGTGATGCTTGGTGCTTGTTTTCTCATAGTAAGTCTGGTCTTGTGATTCGGATTTTGGATGGAGTCTCTAGAAACATCTGGAAACAGCTTGGAAGCTGTACACTTAAATATCCCCTCCTTAGTGAGGGAGATGGGAACTGAATATAGTCATATTATACATGTATGAAATTCTCAATGTAAAAATAAGAATACCTTCTTAATTCCCAGTTTTGATGAGGAGGTGGTTCTGAGCCCTAGCTCTGAGGTAGTCTCAGATCCTTCCAGCACTTTGGATTCACAGAGGACATAGTTTCTATCCAAGAAATCCACACAGTTTCAAATGCAAATATACAAAGCTCATCTGTGGAGCAGTTCTGACTTTACAAAGCAAAAAGTTAAATTGAGAATTTGGAGAATTAATACTAGTATATAATAAAACTTGCAGGAATGTAAATATTTTTACTTTGACATATTTTTTAATTAAGTAATTTAATACAACGAAGAATAATAATCAGTAAAACATATATTTAATCAAGTCCCTAGATCTACAGGGAGTATTAAGGATAAAGCAGTGACCCTAGGATTTTTTTCAGGCCTCACATTAAGTTCCAAGCTCAGAACCTGAAGTTTGTTGAACATCCAGAAAATTCTCTCATAACATCAAAGTTCAAGTCTACAGGGACAGATGTATGGTTTCCATCATTACTTATACTTTAGAAATACTTGAGCAATCAAGTCCTCCAATTGTCCAAATATTCTTCCATTGTGCTCTTGGACTTGGAGCAACATGTTGCATTGCATGGGGAATAAAATCTGAAAAGAAAAATGAAAAGACAAAAGGTGTATCCTTACAAATAAAGGATATAGATCCTTCAACAATAAAAATGTCAATAAAAATAAAATGAAGGGGCAGAGAGACTTTAGAGTTGTCAGTTTAATGGGGTTTCTGGACTAACTTTATCAACTTAGTCAAATCTTCCTGTGGCACTCAAGGAAATGTGAACACTTACTGGCCATACAATGCTAAAAAAATTATTGAAATTTTGATGCAATAATGGTATCATGGCTATGAATAAGTTTAATGAAGTGGCTATATTTCAGAAGGAACATGACATGGGATGCTGGCTAATTCTTTGTCAATTTGACACAGGTTAGAGTCATTTTGGAAGAGGGCACTTCCACTGTGAAAATGCCCCCACTAGCTGGCCTCTGGTTGAACCTTTAGTTTTTGACCGTTGAATAAAATGGGAGGGTCCAGATCACTTAGAGACAGTGCCACCACTGGACTGATTGCCCTGAGTTCTATAAGAGGGCAGAATAAGCCATGACAAGCTGGAAAGCAGCACTCCTCCATGGCTTCTGCATCAACTCCTGCCTACAGCTCCCTGGTGTGTTTGAGTTCCTGCCCTGATTTTCTTTAGTGATAGTCTATGATGTAGAACTGTAAACTGAAATAAACCCTTCTTCAAGTTGTTTTAGATCATGATATTTTATCACAGTAATGGTAACTCTAACCAAGACAAGAGGTCCTTCACCTTTGCTTTTATTTATTTATTTATTTATTTATTTATTTATTTATTTATTTATTTATTTTCTTGAGACCCAATATCCCTCTGTAGTCTAAACTTCCCTCAAAGTCATGGCAGTCCTCCTGCCTGAGTCTCCCAAGTGTTAGAATTGCAAGTATCTAGTGCATCCAGGTGAGAGCTTTCTTAATATTTGCTCTTCAATAATGAAAGCAAAGTAAGAGATCTAGGGAATGAAATCACAGATCAGCCAAACATAGTCATGCTACTAATTATAAAACAAAGCCAGGGATTACTAAGATTTTAGGATGCTAGTCTTGCAAATTTCAGATATGATAACTAATCTTTTGACTGACAAATATTCTGTATATACATTTTTGGGGTTTCACAAGATATCTTGATACAAGTATAAATTATGAAATGATCAACATTTATAATTTATTCTTTTGGTAATTTTGGAATATACAATGCAGTGGTATACCTCCAGTCACAGTACCATGTGAGAATTGCATTAATAAATCTTTGGCATCTTCGATACAAGTCTTACTCCCTTGACCCAACTTCTAATCTCAGGCTTAGGCACTACAACTCTAGTCTCCTTACTTAGAATGATGAGCTCAGCAGTATTGCCCTCCATATGTGAGAGAGTATTATATTGCATTCTTCAGCACTGCCTTATTTCAAGTTGTGTCCTATTTTCCAGGTCTATCCATTTTGTTGTTTATGAAAAAATTTTATTGTTATGATGTATATTATCTCATTTATAGTATACACACCACATTTCCCTTTTTGGGGGTTTTTTTGGGGAGGAGGGTCTGGTTTTTGGTTATTGTTTGGTGTCTTGTTTGTCTCTTTGCTTTTAAAAAGGGTCTCACTATGTAGACCAGTGTGGCTTCCAGCTCAAAACTCTACTGAGCTTTGTGAGTTTTCATAATTTGAAAAGTGAAGTATCTTAGGGTTCTCATTGTTGTAAAGAGACACCATGACCAAGGCAACTCTAATAAAGGACAATATTTAATTGAGACTAGCTTACAGGTTCAGAGTTTCAGTCCATTATCATCAAGGCAAGAAGCATGGCATCATCCAGGCAGGCATGGCACAGGAGAAGTTAGAGTTCTACATTTTGCTCTGAAGGGAAACCGGAGACTAGCTTCTAGGCATCTAGGAGGAGGGTCTCAAAGCGCAACCCCACAGTGAAATCCTTCCTCCAATGAGAACACACCTACTCCAACAAAACCATACCTCCTAGTAGTACAGTTTCCTAGGCCAAGCATATTTAAACCTCCATCCGAGGCTATACTTTTATTGCTAGAGACTGACTTTGCTATTTTTCTTCTGGTCTAGGACTTCATGTTTTTTGAAAGCGGTGGAGGCCAGAGACCAAAACTTTTCTGGTAATGAATCACTGTAAGTGTCCTCAAAAAATGTGAAACAGGAACATTGATTGAAACTGAAAGGAAGCATGGTCTTTCATTGAAACCACCTCTGTTGAATTAAACTAAGATATGCAACTCCACTGATGTGTGTTTGGCTTTCCCAATTATTATAGTTTGTTTCCTAGCTCACCAGTTTATAGATGCTTTTATATATTATAGTGAATATTAACTTCTTTTTAAATCATTTTATTCATTTACATTTCAACTGATATTCCTCTTTCCCAGTGAGCCCTCTACCAGCATCCCCAGACCCAATCCCGTTGCTCTTCACTCCCTTCCTCTTCTTATCTGGGAAAATGAACATAAGAGTTTGAAACTTTCCTGTTCCAGTCCTGGTCCTGCCATAAACAAACAAACAAACAAAAAACCCACTTCACAGAAGGGTGATCCTTAACCTGATTCTGTAGCTTCTAAGTTCTATGATGGTCCTTGTGCCTCAATGTACTAATTGGCATCACTGAAAGTTTTTAATTAGTAATGGTATCAAGTTTTAAGCTCTACATAAGAACTGTGAGGGTCTATGTATGAGCAATTTTTCAAGCTAAAATCATAGTAAAAAATGAGAGACAGTCATCTTCATTGTGAACACCAATGATTTTAGCAAACAGGAATTGGCTTAGGACAATAAAGAAAAAATTTGGATGGGTAGGATTTCTGTTCTTTGGTTTTACATTGACATCAAATTCATTCCGAATCCTGGAGCAGACATTGAATCTCCTTTCAAGGGACAGTGAGCTTCCTTTGCAGCTATAATCACATTCCTTCCTTATCTTCAGCACCTAAAATGTGAATGCCATGGAGCAGGGAGGGTGAAATCCAGAACACACTGCAAGTCATTACAACATTAGGCTTGAAGAGAATGCTTAGTTTAAGAGATGAAGGTGGAACTAGAATGCTGACCTTAGGCAACCAGCCACCATGCTCTAACTGTCTGACCACCCTGTGTCCCACAGTTAAGTTCATCAGCTGCCTGCTGTCTATGTATCTGTAGTAAAAGTTCCCCATAAAATTACCTACAATGGAGATTGACTGCTTGCCTGTTAGTGGCAGTGTTTTCAGCTGGTACTATGTTAGCAATTTATTCTACCTCAATAATCAAAAAAAAATCATTGCATTCAACACATGGACAGACATACATGCAGAAAATATTAAGATAGAATTCAGCCGGGCATGGTGGTGCACGCCTTTAATCCCAGCACTTGGGAGGCAGAGGCAGGCGGATTTCTGAGTTTGAGGCCAGCCTGGTCTACAAAGTGAGTTCCAGGACAGCCAGGGCTACAAAGAGACACTATAAACAAGGCAACTTATTAAAAAATGCAATTATTTGGGGGCTTGTTTACAGTTTCAGAGGGTCAGTACATGACTATCACAGCAAAGAGCATGACAGCATGCAGGCATAGTGCTAGAGCAGTATCTGAGAACTTACATTGATCCACAATCAGGAGACAGAGAGTCAAACTGGGCTTGACTTGGGATTCTTTTTTTTTTTATTATTAGATATTTTCTCTATATACATTTCAAATGCTATCCCGAAAGTTCCCTATACCCTCCTCCCGGCCTGCTTCCCTACCCACCCACTCCTGCTTCTTGGCCCTGGCTTTCCCCTGTACTGGAGCATATAAAGTTTGCACTACCAAGGGGCCTCTATTTCCAGTGATGGCCGACTAGGGCATCTTCTGCTACATATGCAACTAGAGACATAAGCTCTGGGGGTACTAGTTGGTTCATATTGTTGTTCCACCTATAGGGTTGCAGACCCCTTCAGCTCCTTGGGTGCTTTCTCTAGCTTCTCCATTGGGGGCCCTGTGTTCCATCTTATAGATGACTGTGAGCATCCACTTCTGTATTTGCCAGGCGCTGGCATAGCCTCACACGAGACAGCTATACCAGGGTCCCTTCATTGAGAGGCAAGTCAGAGCAGGAAAGGGAACAACAAGCTGTGTTCTGGGGCACACATAAACACCTGACAGACAAGTCTAGGAAACTGTGTGAAAGTAGAAATGTTAAATTCTTTATTGTTTTATTATATTTATATGGAAAATGTGACTATCATTTTGTTAAGTGCAGAGTGTATTGTCTGCTTGACCCATGACTGTCCTTCATGAATGAATCTTTGCCTGTGATTCTAGTCAGCCTGTAGCTACTGATGGGAATAGCCAATCTGTCATCATGCGAAGTCCAGGAGGAAGAGTCGATTTTAGTCATACAATTTGACTTGGGATTCTTGACTTTGAAATCTCAAACCACCTCCTTCAACAAGGCTACATTATCTAATGAGGCTATGCCTTCCAATTCTTCCTAATTATTACAAAGACTGTGAAAAAAAAAGCATTCAAATATATGAGCCTATGAAGGCCAGCATCATTCAAACCACCACAAAGTCCTATTGGAAACATTCATGTACCAATCAGTGAATAGTCAAGATTTGCCCTGCACAGGGGATTGCTTTGAAATGGAGAAACGTTGCTGTCCAAAAGAAGTGAGAAGGCACCATCAGGAGTTGACCCTGTAATCCCAGCACTTGGGAGGCAGAGGCAGGCAGATTTCTGAGTTCAAGGTCAGCATGGTCTACAAAGTGAGTTCCAGGACAGCCAGAGCTACACAGAGAAACCCTGTCTCGAAAAAAACAAACAAACAAACAAAAAAAACAAAACAAGAACAACAACAAAAAAGGAGTTGACCCTGTGGTTTGCAAGCTAGCTTACCATCATTACAGGTAAGAATGGTGAGGGTTGAAATAGCTGTAGCACTTTGCTGGCCAAATCATGAAGGTCAGCCTGTATTTAGAGAGCAATCCAGGATTTTGTGGAGAATGGAATAGAACATGCTGACCAAGTGCCTCCCACTTCATAAGCAGAAACCAAGACATTTACAAAGAAGTTGCATGTTCTCTGAGGAAAACTGGGTTGACCCTCTGGGTGTCGTTTTTCAGCATAGATTCATGTAGCTCAGACACACTTTGAACTCCCTATGTATTCAAAGATGACATGAGACTCCTGATTCACCTACTTCTCCCTCCAAAATTCCAGGTTCCTAGGCATGTGCTACCACACCTAGCATTATTCAGTGTTGGAAATTGATACCAGGGTAACTTTTATGTGGGCAAGCATGGTACCAATTGAGCCAGATCTCCATCCCTTCTTCTTGATATTCAGAAAACCCCACATAACAAATCCATAGGTCTTTAACTACCCTGCTATGCAATATTCACTCCTCACTTCTTAGCAAAGCGAATACCCTACTCAAGCCTTACGCATCACAACCATGGATGTTTAAGGGTTACCTTGATCCTATTTCATCCATGGTCTGGACTTCCTTTCTGGGAGTTTCTGTATCAGAAAGCGCAAGGCTCATGTTCCTAAAGCCTCCCCAGCATCTCCATCTCAGCTAACAGTTTCTCTGTGACATGGACAATGCCTCACAGTGATTTGAAATTTCCTTTACTCCTTAAAGGTGGATGTGTAGCACATGCACTGAAATCACTTTTCATATCGGCAAGGTGAACTGATGCAGGCCACGAATATACATCCTCAAAAGAGCCAGCCCCATTTACATGAAGAGAGGAAATTAGCAGTTGCTTAAGTTGTCAATAAAAACATCTTTAAAGCATAAATGCATTATTTGAGATAAGTTATCTTATGTATGTGTCAATATTTTGTTGTAGGATCAAAGTCCAGGTATGGGACAGCTCTTTTGTCTTTTCCTTTTTAGATAAAGGCTTTTTTTAAAAAACATTTTACATTTTTTTTTTACATTTCTCTTTTTAAATGTGTGTCTGGGGGGATGTTTCAGTGCAGGGAGAGGTGGATACATATATGCTATGTTGCACATGTAGAGGGCAATTTTCTCCTTCCCTTGTGTGTTGTAGGAATCTGATTTAGGTTGTTAGGCATACAAAACAAAAGCACTTTACCTGATGAACTATATCATGTACCCAAGACACACATTTTATAAATGTATTCTGGAATCTTGCTCATCACTATGCTCTGCTGTCTGGTTCTGTTATTTCCATTGAATGATCTGTGATGAGACAACAGTTTGTGGTATGAAGAGCAGACAGGATTTATTACAGAGTGATACAAGGCACCATTGAGGATGAAGGGTTCAGAGGACAAAGGGACTTTTGTAAATAACATGCTCATGAAAAATGGTCAGAGAATCAGGGCCAACTTACATTTCAGACAGGCTTTTATTCTATTCGTAAAGTCTCTAGACTGCACAACTTTTCTGAAGACTGGTTTTCTGTCTAGGTGATTTAAAGGCCTATTTAGAGTGAAAAACATATTTTTTTAAGAGTGGTCTCATGTAGTGCAGACTGGCCTCAAGCTGTGCAGTCAAGACTGGCCTTGAAGGCCTGATCTTTGCTTTCCCACTTCCTGAGTGTTTGCTCCGTGGAGCAAGAAAATGATGGTTGGCATGAGAACCAAAATAAGAAGCCCAAAGACCCTCTCTAACAGAAGAGCATTCGCTGGTGACTAAAGAGCACTTGTAACTTTCTTCAACTAGAAGATTCTATTTTCTATTTCCCAGAAGTTTCAGCCAGAGTGGATTTCATAGAGAAAAAAAGAGTCTTAGTTGTCACAAAGTATTAGTTCACAACAGAAAAACGAGTCCTTCTAAAGACTTTGCATAAGGTGAGCACACTGGGTCTTGCTCCATCCATGATGCCAGACCAGCCAATTCCTGTTTATTTTCTCATTTGCCATATGTACATATCTGTATGCATCCACACTCACACATAATCTGACACATATGCAAAAGTTTTAACAATCATTATGCAGTTTCAACAGTTTAAACCTAAGACTTATCCAAGTATTATGTAACATATACCCATGTAACACTTTTATACAAGTGACATCTGAAATGCCTTAAAAAATAATTTACTTAACAAATACTGGATGTTTTAGTTTCTCAAAGCTTTAAATTAAGCCATATGTTATCTATGCATGATAAATGATTGTTCTGGGCAGGAAATCTTGGCTATCTGCTTCCATGGCTTATTTTAAACCTACTCCTCCTGGAAAAGCACACACATAAATGATTTTACACACACACATTTACGAGGGACAGGGGGACTTGCTAATGGGGAGCTGTCCTGGAGCAAGAGTAGGATTGTGATGAAAATCTCATCCTGAGAGAATGGAGTTGTGGTTGCTCTCTCCCTGCTCTCAGCCTGTTTGCTCTGAATTATGACCTCTACCTCCCTAACCTCGGAGGAGAGTCATGAAGTCTGTGGCCAGATTACAGGTTCAACTTCCTCTCTCCCAATCTAAGCTGCCAATCTGATTCTTGGAATTCTTCTGTATGTAAATGAAGCATTCCCAGGTCTCTACCCTAGCCAAGCAACATATATCCACATTGGAATTCCATACCTACTCCCCATATATAGCCTTTATTCACCCCAATAAAGTTGAGCTGTCTCACTGAAGCTGATCCTGGAAGTCAATCAACCCATATGTATGCATAAGCATCAACAATCTGACCCCTGTCCCTGTCTCTACTCCTTTTGTCCTTGAGGGCCAGTGGCCAACACCTCCCTGGAGAAGGAAGGGACATGTGCACACACACACACACACACACACACACACAAATATTTTTGCTTGCTTCAAGGAAATCTCTTCCTTCTATGTATTGGTATATAAATGGATGACATTTTCTGAGACTTCCTGATGATTTTTATTCTTAACAAACTGTAATTGTAGAGTTTATGACCCATGCCATATTGAGTTTTTAATAAGAATCAGTTGCATAGTAGTAGCAAATAATTTAAGGCAGAGGGAAGGTAATCGAAACACTAATGAGTTTTGGGCTGTGAATGAGTTTTTCTTGCCTGAAGTTATACAAGTTGCCTTGTAAAATAACAGATGAAAGGTTTATTGGACCCTCTGTAGACTGAAGAACTCACAGCTTCCTATTCAGCAAAATGATGCTCCAATTTTATCACACATGGTGGACATGTTGCCAGTCTTTGTCATTTTGGCTGTTAATTGGAAAATCTAGGAATATGAAAAAAAGGAACATTTAAAGTCATTACCCTGCCTTGTGGAAGATGTAAATGAGGTCACTGAAGTGATTGCATCTTTAAAGGGATGGAGGGATCTCGCCACTCTTTGTCACTTATTGATTCTTGCATCCCAGAGTATTATATACATATAGTCATATAGTCATGTGGTCCTATAGTCAAGTTTTGGAAGAAAAGTCTAAACTATGTCAAGTCATCAGTGTTCTCGCGGAGATCTATTTCCCAATCCCCAACCAGCAAGTGAATGGTGCATTGGAATGATCAGTGCCTGCAACATCACCGCGTTGGGATCCTCTGCAGCTTTGTCCACTTTGCTGTACAAATCACAAACCAATCATTACACTTATGGGTTATGTGGGAATTGGTATCTGGAAAATTATTACAAGCCAAAAGTGTAATTTAAATTGTGAAGAACTGACTTAATGTTCTGAAGACCTAATCTAATGTCCGAGACTTCTCTGTATTGTCTACAGCTGAGGCCAGCACAGATGCATGTACAAGTTCAGATTTTGGCCCTTTCAAGTGCAAGTTCAGACTATGACCCTCTCCCAGTCCTGATTATATCAAGTTACTTCTTTTCTCTTCATTTTCAACATTTGTTTCCCATGTCCAGATAATAACGTCTTCACTTTTCCTTTTGTCCAAAGCTAGGAGCTAAATAAATTGCAATCAATATCATACTTCCACATTTGCCGGAGAGCAGAATTTATTTAGAACATCCCCTCACATAAATGGCACAAAAGGAGCCACAGCAATGACACATCTTTTAGGTGATGATGAAATCTTTTAAATGACTTCTATATCTGCTTCAATAAAGAGGGGTGAGGCTTTCAGCAATCGGTATGTCAATGAGCACATGACCTCATTTCTCATTCTGATTCACATGTCGAGTTTAGCACTTCTCTTGAACCAGCTGCTATTCCAGGCTACCAGTGTCATCAGCTTTCGCCCATCTATGCTTCCTAATAGGATCCTTGAGAGACTGCATGGTAAGCCATACAGAATATCAAGCCTTTTGAAACTGACTTCTAAGGTATCCAGTTCTCATGTGGTTTCCAAATACACTCTGCTGCAAGGGTCCTTGTAATTGACCACTCCCATTTCCTATGGGTAGGTTCTATTCATGGCCATTTTTGAAATACTAGCATGAATGATAAACTTGATTTGATAATTTGTATCAATAGTCATTCACTAATTACAAGTAAATGTCACTAAAGCAAGACGTTAAAAATAAAGACAATGAAAGGGGAGCAGACATCACAACAGGAGAGCTGAAAGCCCCTGGGCTTTCTGTTACATCTCCCTGCAAATGTAAAATGTCACTAAAAGAAGTCTGCTCCCTTAAACAAACAAACAAAAAAAAACAACTAAATAACTCTTTACAAAACCTGATAAACTAGCACAGAAAGTGAGAACCAAGAAATTGGAAGAGTCCTTTAGAAAACTGTCAAGACATTATAAATCAAAAAGAATATGTACAATATTTCAGCTCAACAATTTTACTTTTAGAAGTCTACTGGAAAAAGACATACAAGGAATTTTGGGAAAGGACTCATAAGTATCAAGTAAAACTAGACACCATTTAAATTACCCAGTGACAAAAATGGCTAAATAAACTGACATAACACTATGTGTAAATCAGATACTCCAAAAGTTAAACTCATAATTATTAGTAACATCACAGAAAAAAGTCCAAGAAGGTTTTTTTGTTACTTTGTTTTGTTTGACTTTGGTTTAGTATTTTTTTTATTGATTCTTTGTAAGTTTCCCATTATGCACCAATCCAAATTCACCAGGCCATCCCTTCATGCCGGCCCTGGCCCTTCTTTTTTAAACAACAACAACAACAACATCAGAAATTTTATTAGATATTGTCTTCATTTACATTTCAAATGCTATCCCAAAAGTCCCCTATACCTTCCCCCACCCTATTCTCCAACCCACCCACTCCCGCTTCCTGGCCCTGGCATTCCCCTGTACTGGGGCATATAATCTTTGCAAAACCAAGGGCCTCTCCTCCAAATGATGGCTGACTAGGCTATCATCTGCTACATATGCAGCTAGAGACATGAGCTCTGGGGGTACTGATTAGTTCATATTGTTGTTCCACCTATAGGGTTGCAGACCCCTTCAGCTCCTTGAGTACTTTCTCTAGCTCCTCCATTGGGGGCCCTGCATTCCATCCAGTAGATGACTGTGAGCATCCACTTCTGTATTTGCCAGGCACTGACATAGCCTCACAAGAGACAGCTTTACCAGGGCCCTGACAGCAAAATCTTGCTGGCATATGGAATAGTGTCTGGGTTTGGTGGTTGTATATGGGATGGATCCCCAGGTGGGGCAGTCTCTGGATGGTCCTTCCTTCTATCTCAGCTCCAAACTTTGTCTCTGTAACTCCTTCCATGGGTATTTTGTTCCCCATTCTAAGGAAGAACGAAGTATCCACACTTCGGTCTTCCTTCTTCTTGAGTTTCATGTGTTTTACAAATTGTATCTTGGGTATTCTAAGTTTCTGGGCTAATATCCACTTGTCAGTGAGTACATATCATGTGAGTTCTTTTGTGATTGGGTTACCTCACTCACGATGATATCCTCCAGATCCATCCATTTGCCTAAAAATTTCATAAATTTATTGTTTTTAATAGCTAAGTAGTACTCCATTGTGTAAATGTACCATATTTTCTCTATCCATTCCTCTGCTGAGGTACATCTGGCTTCTTTCCAGCTTCTGGCTATTATAAATAAGGCTTCAATAAACATAGTGGAGCATGTGTCCTTATTACATGGTGGAACATCTTCTGCGTATATGCCCAGGAGAGGTATTTCTGGATCTTCCACTAGTCCAATTTTCTAAGGAACTGCCAGACTGATTTCCAGAGTGGTTGTACAAGCCTGCAATCCCACCAACAATGGAGGAGTGTTCCTCTTTCTCCACATCCTCGCCAGCATCTGCTGTCACCTGAGTTTTTTATCTTAGCCATTCTGACTGGTGTGAGGTGGAATCTCAGGGTTGCTTTGATTTGCATTTCCCTGATGATTAAAGATGTTGAACATTTTTTCAGGTGCTTCTCAGCCATTCAGTGTTCCTCAGTTGGGAATTCTTTGTTTAGCTCTGTACCCCATTTTTAATGGAGCTATTTGAATTTCTGGAGTCCAGCTTCTTGAGTTCTTTGTATATATTGGATATTAGTCCCCTATCTGATTTAGGATTGGTAAAGTTCCTTTCCCAATCTGTTGGCGGCCTTTTTGTCTTATTGACAGTGTCTTTTGCCTTACAGAAGCTTTGCAATTTTGAGGTCCCATTTGTCGATACTCGATCTTACAGCACAAGCCATTGCTGTTCTGTTCAGGAATTATCCCCCTGTGCCCATATCTTCAAGGCTTTTCTCCACTTTCTCCTCTATAAGTTTTAGTGTCTCTGGTTTTATGTGGAGTTCCTTGATCCACTAAGACTTTAGGAGATAAGAATGGATCAATTCGAATTCGTCTACATGATAACTGCCAGTTGAGCCAGCACCATTTGTTGAAAATGCTTTTTTCCACTGGATGGTTTTAGCCATGCCATCCTTTCATGTCTGCCCTCTACCTTTGCAGCTGCCCACCCTCACCACACAATTGAAAACAACAACTGCAAAAGCCTCACTGTGATAGTTGGGGTGTGTCACAGTGTACTCCTTCCCCCAACAGGTTTACGTGCAAACGATCATTGCAATGAGCCATTGGTTTGTTTTGGGGCCTCTGGCTTCACCATCAATACTGAATCCCCAACCAGATTCCTCTTGATTACCGTGTTATTGCCCTCTGTCATGGAGATCCTGCAGCTTTGGATCTGCAGGGCTGGCCCTTCCTTGTGTTCCAGCAGTTCATAGATGGGGTAGATGTTGGGGTGCACCAACTCAAAGCCCTGGATCTGGGCCTGGTTGGAAGATGAATTGGTCAGCCTACCAGACCTCCTGTGCCTGTGTCACTAGGGTCAGCTTCCCCAATTTTCCCAGGAAAGGGGTGGGGTCAGCTTTTCTACTGTCAAGCTCTCAAGACTTACAGGCTGACTCTCTCATACTGTGCTGCCCAGGCAATGTGCAGGGCTTCCTGCCATTTTAAATGAAGCTTATATCCTACTCTATGAAACTCTAGTTCAGGCAGAAGGCTTCACAGGCATTTTAAGGCTTCTAGTCTGACATAAGAAGATCTTACTTTTTAAGAAAAAAAATGTATATTTTTTAATAGAAATGGATTCTATCCTTTTTTCTTACTGTGGCCTCCCTTCCCCCAGCCTGGAACTTGCTTGCTCAAGGGTGGAGCTACCAGCTCATTTGTCCTGTCACGCCTACCTACTGCTGGAACCTGCCTTTGCTGCCTGGAGGCACACACGTGTTCGTCCTGCTACTGGACCCTGAGTTACTTGGTGGGAAGTTGGGTTCCCTCCCCCTTCCTTTATAACTGAGTGTCTCAAAATAGTAAAATTGAGCCTTGATCAGAACGTTTGTTGTCTTGGCTCCATTCTTTTCTTCCGCCCCGTCTAGATTCCTCTCTTTTCAGTCTGAACTGCCATTCTCAGTTGAACTGTTCGTGTTGTGGACTGCGGGCAGGCCGAAACACTTACCTCCAGGCCCTCCAAACTACTGCCAAACTTCTTTCATGTCCATTCTACTCTCAAGTTGATAGCTACTTTTCCTTTGCTTATTATTGCTACACAATGTGTGTACAAATTAGTATATACATATATATATATATATACACATACATATACATCATAAACATATACACATACACATATACATATATATACATATATTTCTACATATATATATATATATCCATCCATATATATACATATATATGTATATATATATCCATCCATATATATATACATATATATATGTATATCATATATATATATATACATATATATATATATATATATATGGATGTTTCTTCTGCCCTCATGCACGTTCTCCTTCCACGCTCATCAATTTCACTCCATGCTCTTCCTGCTCCAGCTATTTTTCTTCCGTCTCCCTGTCTACCCCTAACCTTATGTTCACGTGACAACACCAAATTTGCTTATAAAGAGAATTGAATTAGGAGTATCTATATATTCCCCCACTGCATCATCTCTAAATCCACGCCAAAGATAAGCTACTTTGGTGTGTGTGATCATATGTAAAAATCTTAACTTTCTTCCAGAATTAATAAACATTCATTAGGTTGAGGCATATGTCAATCAAGATCCATATTCTCTCCAAGCCTTCAAGTGAAACAAGCACTTCATAGAATTATCACTATTATTAACAGTGTTATCACTGTTCTTTAAAAGCCTGTGACACAGAAAACATTTAAATTGTCACAGAGCACAAAATTAGTATATTTTAGGTCTACTACCAGTGATATATTTCTTTATGAAACTGGAGATAATCATGAATAGGTGTCAAAATATGTGAGAACAATCACACAATGTATCCAGCATGATTACATTGTATCTTTTTGTTTGGCACCATGTGTCTGAAAAGCTAATACATTTTACATCCAGTAAACATATTTATATTAACACATACCTTAAAATATATACCAATAATACTTTATCAACATAATATACTTATTAAAACATAAAAGCTTATTTGTAGGCAACTGGAATTTTAAAAGTATATTTATCATGTTCAGGTTTATTCATAATTTCACCTAACAGTCAGTCTACAGATACTGTGTCACTTGTACATACAGAGATGTAAAATGAAGGAGGGCCTCTGGAGACCTCTCAAAAAAGCTTTCAGAACACTAGTTTTAAATTTTCAAAATTTACAATGAAGCAAAGATTTGCAAAGATCTAGATAATACTTATTCAAGGAAAGCAGAGTCATCTCAGGAAGAACTCACTTTGGGTCATTACTCTTACCCTTTCTCCTCAGCTTCACAAAAGCTACCAAGCCACAGTTCAGCAGTTGAAGCATTCATAACTCAATGGGAAGAACCTTCTGGAAGGAATTACGGCCTATGTGAGAGTTAAGATGGATTCCACAGCTTTGTCTGTGCAACTTGAAACACAAGTGTCCCTAGAGAAAGTGTTCTCTCTTCCTGGGTTTGAAATTTCAGGAAAGATTCCTTAATTGAAGGCACATGGGCCACCTTAAGCAACAGGCATGCTTTACCAATTGCTCCACCAGGAACAGAGTCCTGAAGCCGATCTTTAGAATTCTAACTTCATAATCAGGACATGACACATAGAGGGTTGACTTGCTACTGCAGCAACAATAGCACACTCTTGTGCCTACTACTTAAAATTTTGCATGTCTCAAGAGTTGGGTGATGGGTAGGAAGTGCCTGGATCACTTCAATAGGAGATTATAAGGCCAATGTGTGGGCCATTCTGTACATGACATACATAGTTTCTGCATCCTAAAACTATTTGGAAAGAACTTGGAAAAATAATAGTGTATTTTTAAATGAGTCTGCCTTTCATTTATTTATTTTTAAGTTAGCTTACAATACAATCTTTTATTTTTTAAGCTTAATTTGAAGGATTCAGACTTTCCCATTGTAAAAATTATACTGATAGTTTGGAACTAACATAAAAGAAACACATATCAGTGGAAGATTAGAATGTCCAGAAGTATAGTTTATACATATGAACAGTTGGTGTTCTACAGGACTCAAAAAAAATTAAGGGAAAAATGTGTCATCAACAGGTTATTCTTTTCTGAAATAAGTAGGCATTGACACACAAATGAGCCAAGTTGGATGATTACATCATACCACAGACAGACATTCTTTCAAAGCAGATCATAAACAGAAGCAAAGGAACTGAAACTTTAATACTATTAGAAAAACAAAATAAAGTATTAACGCTGGATAAGGGGAATGGTTTCTTCTATATAACATAAAGCTCAAGCAATAGTAGTAACACCACCAGACAAGTAAGTCTATTACATCAAAATTAGAGTGCAGAGAATGTGGAACGCTCTTATATTGCTTGTGAGAATGTAAAACAAAATGGCCAATCTTGCAAAACGTTTTTCATTTCCTCAAAGTTTAAATATAGGTATAACATACTTCATCTAAATAATTCTAAAGTTTTCAAGTTTATCTATTTGGTTGGGATTTTTTAAAACTATAGTTGTCTTTTAGTTATGTGATTGCAATTTTGAACATGTTTAAGAGTTGATGATACGGTATTCATCCCCAAAAATAATACTATTTTTCTAATAGTATTAAAGTATATTTTGGAATAACTTCAGCATCCTCATAAACACTGCTAAAACCATCCTCTGAAATATCGAGCTGGAAGCTGGGTTTGTATATTTATAATATTTAAGTCTAATTCTGAGCAAGACAAAGCAAACACAGAATGCTTAACTTTAACCCAGGGTCAATAGTGCATTGTAATGCCATGGAGATTAGTTACAAATTCATAAAAATAAGGGCACTGGAGATGGATATGTACCAAAGCCATATTTTAAATGTTTCATTTGGCTGTTGCTTAGACAAAATGTCAAGCTGTCTGCCCTTTACTATTAAATTAAAGAGGAAAAAAGGATCCAATAATTCTGAAACAGAAAGATAATTTTATTAAAAAGAGGTTGAAGTAGTCACATGGCAATATTGATAAGAATTCACCTAACTGGTACTGATTGGATTAATTGGGACATGTTGCATTCCTAGGATTCTTTTTGGCTTTAGTTCAAGTACTGAGTACAAATATAAAACATAAATATGTCCACTAAAAACAATTTTAAAAGGGGGCATTGATGATATGCCAAAGAGAGAAAATAAAAACTTTAGTTCCTGACTCTACTCATGCTATTTCAATAGTGTTAATCTTTTTAACCTAATGTTTAAATCAATTCGATCTATCTTACTCTAGAGCATTCACATAATACATATTATGGCTTTGGGTTTTTTTGTTTTTATAATCTACAACCCACAATGGATGTGGACAACTGGGACAGCACCCACATGTTCATTTGAAGTGGAACATTTGGATGTGGTATAATAATGTATATTGGAACTTACTTGATCTGTGATAATATAAATAAGTTCTTTTTAGGATACTAAATCATTATAACTATAACAAAATAGTTTATATTTTATTTGACTTTAAACTTTAATTTTCACACCTGTAGTAATGTTTATTTTGAATAGCATCATATTTTTATTTAGAAGTCTGGATTTTGAAAATGCAACTAACTCTAAAAATGTTACTTCCATTTCATGTTGCATTCATACTTGGCTATTAGAATCCCCGTATGCAAATGTGAACATTGAACACTAACATTAGGAAAATGTCTTATTCTGCATCAGGTTGCATGAGATTGAATTACTGTTCGATTATGCCATTAATATTAATTTTCTGACATACTATGAATAATTAACTTTGATAACTATGTCTGTAGTTACTGGCCACATCTTATTTATAATTCTTTAAAATAATGAAGTCTTCATTCTGGAAGAGGTGTTTTTTTTTTAATACCCTTAATAGATTATGGTACATTTGTCACAAATGAACATAAATTGCATCTAACAGCTCCATATATATACAATCAAATTAGCCAAAAACATGTCCACATAAAATCATGCCAAGGATGTTCCCAACAACTTTACTCATAATGCTTCTATAAGTTGGATCTGAAATGACCCACAAAAGGCTTAGTCCCTAGCCTGGTGACACTTTGGAGGGCAGGGGATGGGTGGGGTTGAACTTTTAGATGATGGAGTCTTGTGGAGTCTTAGGACATTAGCAATATGCCTTCAAAGGGACCGTGAGACTCTAGTGTCTTGCTTTGCTTTCTCATTAATTTTTGGCTCTGAGATGAGTGGATTTATTCTACCAACCACTTTCTTCCAGGTTGTGTTTGACTCTCCATGAACACAAGAACATTAATCAAGATTGGTGTGATGGTTTGAATAAGAATGGCCCCCATAGACTCATGTGTTTGGATGCTTGACCCATAGGGAGTACTACTATTAGGAGGTGAGGCCTTGTTGGGGCAGGCTTTGAAGTCTTTGTTCAAGCTTTGCCCAATGTAACACACAAACTCCTGCTGACTGCAGATCCAACAGGCAGAACTCTCAGCTTCTTTTCCAGTACCATGTCTGCCTGCATACTGCTGTTTCCTGCCATGACAATGGATTAAACCTCTGAAACTGTAAGTCAGTCCCAATTAAATCTTTCTTTCTAAAGATGGCATTCTGCATTCAGATATGCTACACTAGTCTGGCTCCTGAAATAAGGTTCCCACATAAGTTCCTCAAACTTATTCCAGGGAACCCATGATTCTGGATTATTCTAGAAATCTGATCTAGAAAAAGAATATAGGTAACTGTCCAGATAGCTCAGTTTCATTGCCCAGTCTGAGACATTGTCATTCATAGTTCAACTCTTAATCTTCCTGTTACATGCAAATTATTTTTTCATGAAGATGAAATTTTAATAAATGAAAATAAAAAAAACACTAAGGAGGATCTTTCATATACATTAGAGATTGTAAGACTATAGTTGACACTTATGCATTCATTTAATATACATGCTTTTTTCTAATTTAAGTATGTTATAAAAGAATGTGCCCATTTTTCATTTCATTAGGCTAATACTCATACTTTGGCTATTTATTACAGAAAAAGATCACTGTACACCTACAATGAGGAATGCATGAACATTTTATATGCTCACCATTTTCAGAGACCCAAAGAGCCTGATCTCATTTACCTTGTTAGTTTTGGTCTGGAGTGTGAAGGATGCAAAATCTTAAATAAAGTATATAATTGTGATTCACAAAAGTTGGAAGAGAGGTAAATAATAGCCACAGGAATCCAAACGAGAGAAATAACAATAATAACTAATAATTTAAGGAGTCACAAGCATGGAGCTAACGCCTAAACATGAGGTCCCACCACAGACCAGCTGAGCCAGAATATCCAGTAAAGAGTGTTGGCAATCTGCATTAGATCAAGCTCACAAGCTATTCTGCTGCAAGTTTAAATTAAGTAGATCCTGGGTTAAACAATGACTTTGCCATGTAAGGGGTTACTTAAAGGAATGCTATAGCTCTAGAGTATGGTCACAGGTATCAACGAAGTATACTGTTGATTACAAAAAGTAATTGCCAAGTAAATAACATTCTAGCATGCATATTCATGGTGTATACACATTTGCATATGCTTGGTATAGCTCTAGGTGTGTGTGTGTGTGTGTGTGTAAGTGTGCACATGTATAGGGAGGTAAATGAATGCGTGTATGTGTATGGGTATGCATATATGTATGTGCATTGTGTGTAAGTGTGAATGAGTGTGTGAGTATATATGAATGTCTATGCCTTTCTTTGTTTGTTTGCATGTACGTGTATGAGAGTGTATATGTCCTGGATTTTAGTGTTAAACTCAACCCTTTAAAATATATGAATAAGCTGGGCGTGGTGGCGCACACCTTTAATCCCAGCACTCGGGAGGCAGAGGCAGGCGGATTTCTGAGTTCGAGGCCAGCCTGGTCTACAAAGTGAGTTCCAGGACAGCCAGGGCTATACAGAGAAACCCTGTCTCGAAAAACAAAAAAACAAACAAACAAACAAAAATATATGAATAAACAGGGTTTTGTTGGCATATTTGTTTTAGCTACTTTTCTGGGTTATTATATCTCTTACACTTCAACCCTTATTTCAACCTCATCCCTTCCAGGTCCCCCAACACTAGGTAGGAGAGAAAGAAGGTTAGAGGGAGAAGGGGACATAGATCTCTTTAGACTACTTCCTGCTAATTAATGCCCCTGAATTGGGTTCCTGGCAAGTCCAATCCTCCTCTTCAGGATACCTCCAACTTCTTTTCTTCAGTCCTCAATAACAGCAACCAGGGGCAGGGGAGCAGCAGGTCCTCTCAGGGCTCTCACATTTAAACCCTCTCCAGCCTCCCCAGAATTAAACTCTCTGCAGCTGGCAAAAATCATGCTCCCTTAGAGCCAATTATAGTTAATGGTTGTAGACAAACTGAAACAGCCCAGATCCCACACCTTGGATTAAAACAAAAACATTCACATAAAATAATTGGGAATTTTAAAGATACCAAAATTCCCACTACAGGCTTTTCAGGTAAGCATGTTTCTACAATTTGCAATTACAAATAGTTTCAGTGTATATTTCTGTTTCCATTGTATAACATTGTTGGTGTATTTGCTGTTCATGAGTTTACAACGTATGCAATAATAACCTCTTTATCATTCCTAGAATTTAGGGTTTTTTCATGCTTACTTTATTAGAATGTATTGATTTTTTTTTAGATAATTGGTTCTTGCTTCACTTATTTTCTACTTGTTGCTGTTCAGCACAAATTTTAGTGATTTCTTTCTACTCTATTATTTTTTTCCTCTATAACTATTTTCAGGGTATTATATTGAAATCTTATCATTGGATTTTAATCTTTTTCACTTCTCATAAAAAGAATTTAATGACATAGGTATACATTTTTATTTGATTACCTGTGCATTTAAAGAGCTCTGCTTTATTCCTTTCGAATACTAATTTTTCTTCAATTGATTTTTTTTCTATTTAAAAAGAGACTTAATTTCAGGAGATGGTAACAAATGTTGTCAATGTCTTGAAAAGTGGAATTTCCTGTGCTGTCAGGAGTGTTGACATCTCCGTAGCCTTAGTTCTTGCATCACCTAGCATCTGCAGAAACTTTCCCTAGGTTGACTGCTGCTGGCTGCCAGAGGCTTTGTATCCCAGCACTGTTGTTCCTTAGGAGCTCCTAAAATTCACGGTGTCCTTGAAATTTCTTTCTGCCGGAAGAGCTCTGCTGCTACAGTACTACATGGGTGAAAGTTTTACTTCATTTATGGCTGTTAAGCCAGCCTCTGTGCAATCAAGACAATAAATCTCAGTGTAATCAAAAACAGGAAAGACATTATAAAGAACCATGAGGTTGTAATAGGAAAGTATTATGAAGCTATAAAGACAAAGAAAAGAAAGGGCACAGCATACCAACAGAGGGGTAGCAGGAGGAGAGGAGAAGCAGGGAGCAGAGGGAGGAGGTGTACCGTTCATATATTGGTTGTCACAGACTATATTTAAAGTTAAATAAAGATTAATGCTTTAAATGTTTTCTACATATAGAAACATGTAAATATTTTAGGAATTAAAAGGACTTAATTTTAAAAATCAAAATATATAATAATCCAATTATTACCTTTCATAACTGTGATGCACACCTAAAGAAAAAGAAGGTATAGTTGAAAACGCTATTGAAGAAAACTAGAAAATGAATGAGCTAATGCTGATTAGCTAACACAAAAAGTAAATCAAAGGGTAAATACAAAGCAAGCACAGAGAAGGGCACATTGGATCAGTGGGCAGCTGCAGACAGTGTATGGCTTCCAATGGTCATTTGAAGTATATGATTCATAGAGCAGCTTACTCCTCGATTCCAATCTTTTCTATGTCTCCACTTCCAAACAAGTCATAACACTAAGTATTAAAAAGCAAATAACAGAGGTAGAATGCAGGCTACACATCTGATCAAGAAGCATAATTTCTATTCTAACAAATTACTTTTACATGAGAAGACTAAAAAAAAACAAAAAACAAATTTTAGACATAAATGTACAGTCCACCTAAAAGTAATTCAAATTAAGTGATAAAGATAAGAACACATTTCCAAAACACATTTAAAAAAAGGGGGGGGGCACCACAAAGAAAATGGCTAGCAGCCACGCGTACCAAAGCACTTGCAATGCCTGAGCTCAAAAGGATAAAGAATGAAGGTTGCTGTGAGTAAGAGGTCAGCCTGGGCTACATGGCCAGCCAGGGCGATATACCATGATTGAACCTTTGCACTATTGTATGCCACAGTGAAAACAGAAAAAAATATAAAGAGGTAATGATAACAAGTGATTGTGGATAGGAAGAATTTGAAACACAATATTCATGTTAGTTTTTTTTTGACAGGAACAATATAACTTTTCTCTCTTCTCCAATTTTCTGAAATAAATATAGTCAATGAAAGAGCATGCATATATAAAAATGTTCTTGTTCTCTATAATGTTACTTTGATAATTTTGCAAGTAGTAAAACAATCGTTCTTATTTCCTTGGGATTTGCACTCTTGATGGTCTGATCCTCAGAATTCTGTTTTTAAGATTTTATAATTACAGTAATTACAGCACAAACCATCTCTTCTCTCTGACACCTGTGTCTGTACTAATTAGACAACTGTACTACATTTATTTATTTATTTATTTATTTATTTATTTATTTATTTATTTATCGCTCTTGGTGTTCCTGTGTTTTGAACTCTGGCCCGGATAATCAGCCAGATGGAGATTACTGCCGTGAAGCTTTATCTATCTTTATTAAGAAGTTAAACCACTTTCTCTAAATATATCTGAATAATGTTTTATTTCATTAAAATCCTTAGTATGATGTTCTCCTAAAAATAAAGCACATGAAATTTACTAAGTAATTATTGTAATCAACTCAAGATTCTGCTGCCCAGTTCTGACTCCTCTGTGAGTTGGCAGTCAACTGACAGGCTGGGACTAGATCACCCAGAAGGCTTTGTTCACACAGCTGCTTGTTAACTGGGGCAAAATGGGTAACAGGCCATAGATCTTTCATCACCTAGAAGGCTAAGCCAAGGCTTTTTACACTTGATGACTACGGCAGCAAAGGATTAAGAAAGCTATTTAAGTCTTCATTCTAAGTTTCAACAACTCTACTCTACTTGTCTACTTGCACACTGGATTCAATCTCATGGTTCCGGCAAAATAGTGTGCTTCCCACCCTTGCCCTGTGATCACAATTACTTTCCCTCTAACCCTATGCACATTACATAACCACTCTCCTAGTATCCTCAAAAGTCTATTTGCGTTTTGGCATCAAGACCCATCAAGACTGTCAGTACACAGTAATAACATCTTTTGCAAATACAAACGAAGATACATGGATTTAAGAGCTTGAGGTAAAATTAAAACCAAAACCAAAAACACTGCTAATAAATGCAATCCAGAGCAGTCACTGGAGCTTAGCAGCTTTGGAGCTGCAGAGAGAGATACCTAAGCTGTTTCTTCCTCTGCTGGGCAGAAACTTTATAATCTTATAAAACCCTATTTGTCAATTCTTGGTTCCACTTCCTGAGCTATGGGGGTACTTTTTAGAAAGGCCTTGCCTGTGTTTATAACTTGAAAAGTCTCCCCTTCTTTTTCTTCTAACAGCTTCAGAGACTGACAGTTTACAACAAGGTCTTTGATTTATTTTTACTTGACATCTGAATAAGGTGAGAAAAAAAGATTCTTCCTCATTCTTCTATGTGCGAAGAAGCTGTCTTTTTTCCAATGTATATATTTTTATGTCTTTGTCACAAATCAGATGGCTTTATTTCTAGGCCCTGTGTCTTGATACATTTGTCGGCATTTCTGCCAAAAATATGCAATTTTTGTTACTAACACTCTAGAATATAATTTGAGATAAGTATTATGATACTGCCATGTTCTTTTGCTGAAGATGTCTGTGTTTGTTTGGGATATCTTGCATTTCCTTATGATTTGAAGGTTTGCCTAGTTCAGGAAAGAATGAAATTTATGTAGTGATTGAGTGGTATCTGTAGACCACTTTGGTTAATACAGACATTTTCACTCCATTAACTCCAGTAGTCTGTAAGCAAGATATTCCTATTCCACTTTCTGCATATTTTTGTTCAGTGTTCTAAGTTTTTCTTTGTAGTGATCCGATTCTTACTTGATTGTGTTACTCCTAGGTGTTTGTAAGCTCTTGTGAATGACATTGTCTTCCTGATTTACTCCTTGACATGTTTGTTATGTGAATGTTACTGATGTGCTGTCAGTGATGGTGATGACGATTATCTTCCCCTATACTGCTGAAACTTTCAAGTTCTTATGGTCTCATATACAGGGCTACATAGTCTTCAAATAGAGATTATATAATTTCTTATTTCCTTTATTATGTCTCTTTTATTTCTTTTATTTTGTTGCTCTAGCAAATAAGCAGTGAACACTATTGAGTAAAAGTGGAGAAAAGGGATACCCTTGTCGGTGGGTTTTTTTTTTTTCACATTTAGTTTCCTGTTGGCTATAGGTTTCTTTATACAAAAGAAACAAAAGAACGTTTATTGGGCTGAGATATCTTTCTTCTGTCCTAATTTGTTCAGGGCTTTTATCAGGACTTTGTCAAATATCTTTTCTGCATTTCTTGAGATGATTCTGTGTTTCTGAACTTGAGTCTATTTTTTCTGACATTGAATCTATTTATTGGATATATTACATTTCTTGCTTTATATATATTAAAGTAACATTGCATCCCTGGAACAAAACCAAATTGGTGATGATGAATGTTCTTTTCTACTGGAATGTTGAGAATTTTTGCATCTCTGTTCATTGGGGAGATTGACCTATTTATTCAACTTTAGTATCAGGATGATATTGCCTTTGTGGAAAGAGTTTGACAGTATTTTCCCCTTAAGTGCATAAGTATCTTAATTTTGTAATAGAAAACATTGATCTGGTCAGAAGAAAACACTATAAAACAATAGTACTTTTCTAATAATGTGGGGGAAAGCCAGTTTTTAGTACTTGGAGTCAGAGAATGAGGCTTGCAGGCCACTCAGACAAGAAGCACCAAGTCAAGAGCCAGCACTTCCACTGTACTCCAAAGAAAGAAAGGGGGAAAGGCATAACCAAAATACATGGACTCTGGCTTGTGTTGACCAATCACACCTGGGCATGTGGTGTATCCTGTAGTATGGTTGATATACCCAGTGAAACTCCAGTGATTTTCCATCAGAATTTGCATGGAATTTGGGGAGGGGAAGAATATCATCAAAATATATTGTCTAAACTTTTTTAATAAAAATAAGTGAATTTTAAAAAGAGAGGAAAATATAAATCACATTCTTTTAAGATACAGACATACTGTATAAATTATTATTTATAAATATTAAAAAGTAATGGTGAATTATCCAAAAGTATAGCTTTATGGTACTGTATTCTCAAAACTAAATAGAAACCAACCCAAGCCCAGAAAACTTTATTGTAATATTTAAGAAAATTAGTATAAAAACAATTCATCTAATGGCCACTCCTCTGTGTTACTCGTCACTCAGAACTGGGACAGAAGATAAGATCAATCAGCCAAGAAATTAAATATGTGTGTGCATGTGTTTGTGTGTGTGCCTGTATATGTGTGTGTGTGTGTGTATGTGCATGTGTCTTGTGTGCCTGTGTGCATGTGTCTTGTGTGCCTGTGTGCATGTGTATGTACCTTTAACTCAATCAACATTTTAGAACTTTTATATTCTATATACTTTTTAAATGTAATTACTTATTAATTTTCATCTTCATCAGGAAAAAACCTATATGGGAATCATCTATAAAATGGAACTTATATGGAAGCTTTAACTTGCATGGCTACATTTTAAAGAGAAAAGGAAAATATTTAGAATTTGTCTCCTGCCCAGCAATAAGTAATTGGTGGATGAGGGATTTAGAAATCAAAGTTTGTAGTTTCCCATTCGAGACCAAATGAGAAAGATTTTTAGCTGCTACACTGCACAAGATAAAATCACTAAAGAGAAGTTAATATTGACTTCCTGGACCTTCAGTTTAAAGGTGTTTCCACCCTGAAATTTTAATGATATTTGAACAAGAAGTACTCCACTTTTAGTTTATACGGAGGGAGGAAGATTATTTAAATATTCGTGTTGCTAGAAAGTATCTCAGCATTTATCTAAAAAGTCTTCCACTGGTGCGATCTATTCTAGTCAATAACCAAGGCTGTTCTGAGGCGCTTTCTGTACTGATCCATTTGTTTTAATTACCGGGAAGCGACTCTCCCTCTCCCAGTTCACTCTTCTCGCTCCCAGGTGGAAAAGTTCTACCATGCTCATTTGATACTGCGATGCTTCCTTCTAAGGATGCTGCCTCCTGGAGTTCCAGGTCCCTTTCTAACTTGTCTAGACAGCTGCTTCCTGAGCCTGAGCAAATCTCAGAAATAGATGTGACTTCATGTAATTTATTTAATAGATGATTTGACTCATGTAAAAATCATCTTTGAAATATCCTGTCTGGGAGGCAGGGATGACCCTGAAGACTCTGCCCCTGTCTAGGAAGAAAGAGTTGCTCCCTCACCCTGTTTCCATAGCCTCTTATGCAAATCCCTTTAATAGTCATTTAAAAGCATTGCTATTGCTTTAATTGTGTTTCTCATTTCTGCCAGGTTCCTTCAGTATTTGAGTACAACCGTGCCTGGCATTTATATTTTTGGATCACTAAAATTTAGTGTAAATCTTTATACATTCTTTATCAAAATGAAAAGAGTAAAATTCTAGGGTTGTCCTTTGACTTGGAGTCTTCATTCAATAAGTATGAGTTTTAGACACAACTGTGAGGACTTCAGGTGGGTTTCGTGGACCTTCCATGAGGTAAAGTATCCTGAAACCATGAAATCATAGACAGAGGCAGGAGTGCTTCCTTACCTTAAGTAATGTTTCTGATTAGATTCTGCTTCTAGGTTCTATTTTTCCAGTGTGCCTTAGTTAATGTTCTAGCTAAAAAGAGAGTATGTAACTTGTTAGATTACTGTCTTATGTGAGATAAAGTGAATAGCTATTAGCATAAATCTCTCCAGTAGCACTTGACAATAACCACTTATAATTACCTAACTGACTACAAATGTAGTTGTTGGGCTGTAGCTACATGAGGATTTTTTTCTCTGTCTTTATTTTATTTTTAAAAATACATGTCACTTATATGATATATAAGAGTGTCTTATAAACTCATGGGCTTCTAGCATGACCAAAACACAATGAAGGAGTAAAGAAAGAAAGGACATTTTTAAGTGAGGAAATGACCAGGAGAGAGCTCTATCTAGTATCTAGACACTGAAAGACATGCCAGGTAATAAAACTGGCCATCCAGCCCCCAAACCACATACTCTGGTTGTGGAGCAAATCCACAAAAATCAACACAGAAAGTGAATACCATGAAGGTTTGGTCCTCATTAGAGGACAAGAACTCAAGTGGCTGGAGAAGGAAATGTGGGGCAAGATAGGCAGATTACACCTTTGCCCAAACAGTTGATGACAGAGATGGACTGTGTACCTATAGCCACTTGCGTGGACCCATAGAGATGGAATATGAACCTGTGACAAATATCTAAGGGCACAAGGGCAAACTTGGAACGTGTTCTAAGAGGAATGATAACAAAGAGACAGACTCGGCACTCCTGTCTTGTCCTCTTTCCTTCACTTTTTACCTCCCACTGTTAATGGCTAACTCAGATGTTGTCGGTCAGTTTTGCCTGACCCTGATCTTTCTCTACCTTCTTTTGAGAAAGGATCTCTAAAGCACACAGGTTGGCCTTGGCCCTGAGTCTCCCTGCTTTAGTCTTCTACACGCTGGGTTGCTGTAGGATACCTGAATCCTTTTTACTTTTTACTTTTACTTTTTACCTCTTTTTTTTCTAACTTCAGCTGGAGCTGCCTTAGCCCCTTAAAGCTTCTGCCAGAAACTCAAAAACTCAATAAGATGACAGGACCAACATTTCTGCCACTGAAATGCAAACCAATGCTCATTTCTAGTATGAAAAATCTTAGGGCTTATCCCACTGGTGACCATCATAGCCCAAACACATTCAAGATTCCCATCTCCTAATAGTCTCTAAGCTACAAACTGATTAATCAACAACCCATTAATGAGGCTAGAACCCTCAAAATCTGATTACTATTCAGGACTCCAACTCTGTACATTGCTACATTGGAATTCAATCTTTTAGCTCTTCGTGGAAGTGTCAGAGACAAACCACAACAAACCTCAAGACTTCAAGAATTGTAATCAGACTCATGTCCTTATGCTGCCTAAATGAAACAACAAAGTCTGGATGGTAACACATCGGTTTGCTCATATTTACTTTTGAAATCTATTGCTCAGGGGAAAATACTTCTTTGAAAATATGACCACCAACTGACAATTCTCTGTGTTTCTGAAGAACACGGACAGGGATATATCATGAGGTTAATGTTTCCTGTGCTTTCCAAACAGCTTCTGTTCTGTGGTCCACTGCTCCAAGGAGTAATTCTCTCGTTCACATCTGATGATTTAAGGAACACCTTTTCCTAGGCTTCAGCTGCCATAGAGAGTGAAACTTCTTAGAGGTTTGGGTAGTAGACTAAAACCTTCTGGAAATGACTCAGTGCTCTTGATGCTGTTTTAAAACAGTTGTGGTTTGTGGCGTATCAAAATAATTGGTATTAACAGGAAGATGGAAGGAACTGTTTCCAACCCTATAGGGGCCAGCTTTTAATTACTGTGAAAAAATATCCGAGAAAATCAACTTAGGGTCTATTTCCTCCAAACTGTCTCCACCTCCTAATAGCCCCTAGGCTCTGTACTGAATTATTGAGTAACCCAATTAGAGCCCTCATAACCCAGTCACTCTTCAGGGCCCCAACTCTGTAAAAGGCTATCTTAGAGTTCACACCTTCAACACAAGTTTTGAAATAAGTTTCAGAGACAAACTATAAAAAACCTCAGGACTGCAAAAAAGGAAATAACTAGAACTCTAACAAGGGACTCTAAACTTGGTGACTGCACAATAGCTCCATCTGAAACCCTTCCTATATATCTTTGTTGCCTCCACAAGTACATGACAACTTCTTGTCCAGTACTAGATCTGTAGGAGACAGGCTGTGGCTCTTTATGGCCCTGTTACTAATGCAGAGCCATGTTCATCGGACTGAATAACCCCACAGGCCGGATAGGCATCCCATGCACAAATAATGGAAATCTGTCTTTCGGTCTCCTCTGCCTGGAAAAGTCTTAGCCAACTCAGATTTTAAAACTCTTCCTCAAGCTTCATCTGAGGTAGGTGTCTTGCTTCTTTTTATCTCATCAGTCATCTCTGGGTCAATGTCAACATCTCTCTGTGGATCTACACAGTCAGATAGTTCAGCTCTATCATCCACTGCTCTCATTAGCTTGGTTTTGCATTAAGTATACTGGATGTCAATTTTTTTCTTTATTCTTGAGAGTCAAGGAAACAACACAAAAGTTTACATAGTAAAAACCTTTGCTTACTTAAAAGCCCTCTGCTATTTTACACAAATTTGCTGGCCAGGAGTAGAAACCATTTTCTCCTTGGCCCTGAAAAGTTGACTGATGTTTTGAGGAAATGAAGAAAAGATTATATGTTTACACAGATACATTTACAAAAAAGCTGGGGTCAGGTGGGATTTGAGTCTGATGGAATGGCACCAACTACACAGCAACCCAGAACCTAAGTTTTTTAATTGTGTGTAGCACAGGCAGAAATTAGCTGTTCTCATTAGGAAGTCTATGTAGGTGAGCAGTCTCAGGCTATAAACTCCAGGAAGTATAAACTGCAGCTGTAGTATTTGCACACATTGGCCTTTCAGCCATAAACACGTATGCCTAGATGAGAAGAACGCTGGGCCATCTCTGAGTCTGGCCCCTATGGGGAAGACTTTGGCCATTTCCCATGAGGCTGAGGCATTGGGTCCTTGACATGGCTATGGGCCAGAAAAGGGAATAACATTGAAATGTAAATAAAGAAAATATCTAATAAATAAATCTAAAAAATAAAAAAGAGAGTCATTCAGGATGGTGTTCATTTCTCATCTCCTCATATACAGCAGTCACTCCTTTCTTCTTCCCCATTCAAATCCTCTGCACTGACTCTTTTAAAACTAGCCAATCATAAAAGGGTATGAGGTCAGACACCAGTAACCACCTATGTTAGAGTAGGTGTACACACACACACACACACACACACCAGAAAACCTTTGGGCTTCCATCTTACTCAAGTATGAATGGCTAAGATCAAATAATGCTGCTGTGGATATGGTGTGAGGAAATTGTGAGAGTCCAAATTAGTGCTGTCACTATGGACATCAGTAAGACAGTTCCTCAAAAACCTGAAAATAGATCTAGCACATGGTCCAGCTATACCATTCTTGGGCGTATACTCAAAGAACCCTGTCTTGCTATGGAGGGTCCTGGAGATCATTGTTCATTGCTTCTTTCATCACAATAATGAGGAAATGAAAGCAGCAGAGATGAGTTCATTGGTTGATGGATGAATAATGAATGTGGTATATTTACACGGAAATTATTCTGTTATTAAGAAAAATAAAAATGTACTAATAAGTGAGTATATACCTTATTTGACTTTCTGGATTCTCAAGATTTTTTTTCTAGTTCCATTCATTTACCTGCAAATTTCATGATGCCATTGTTTTTATTAGCTGAGTAGATACTGTTTTGAATAAATGTACCACATTTTCTTTATTTGCTTCTATTTGCTGGCTATTATGAACATAGTTGAACAAGTGTCCTTGTGGTTAGATGGGAATCCTTTGGGTATATGCCCAAGAATGTTATATCTGGGTCTTGAGGTAGACCCAGCAGCTCCACATCCTTGCCAGCATATTCTGTCACTTGTGGTGTTGGTCTTAGCCATTCTGACTAGATGTAAGATGGAATCTCAAAGTCATTTTGACTTGTATTTACCTGATGACTAAGGATGTTGAACATTTCTTTATGTGTTTCTCAGACATTTAAGAATACTCTGTTGAGAATTCTGTATTTAGACCTGTATCCCATTTTTAAACTGGATTATTAGTTTGTTGGTGTCTAATTTCTTGAGTTCATGATATATTTGGAAATCAATCCTCTGAAAGATGTAGGGTTGATGAAGATCTTTTCACATTCCATAGGCTACCATTTTGTCCTTTTCACAGTGTCCTTTGCGTTACAGAAGCTTTTCAGTTTTTTGAGGTACCATTTATTGGTTGTTCTTAGTGCTTGCACTATAAATGTTCTGTTCTGGAAGTAGTTTTCTGTGTCAAGGCTCCCAGCAGTGGGGTTGGGACATCAACCCAGCCACAAGGTCTTGTAATCTGTCCTGCCTGCCAGATGTGCTGAAATAATGGTGGAGCAGAACTTGTGGGCGTGGTCAAAGACTAGTTTTATTTGAGGCCCATGCCACTGGAAGGAGCCCAAGCTTGGCACAGTCTGGATGGTCAGGAACCAGAGGCTGGACATCCCAGACACACAAGAGAGAACCAACGTGACTGGCAAAAAAGGAAGAAAGAATAAAGAAAAGTGAATAGATTCCTAATGATATTTTGCTATACTCATAGATGGGTGCCTAGCCCAATTGTCATTGGAGAGACATCATCCAGTAAGTTAAAGGAACAAATGCAGAAACCCACAGGCAAACACTAGGTGGAGCCAGGGGAAACCCTTCATTAGAGAAGGAGGATGGACTGTAAAAGTGAGAGTGGTTTGGGAACACCACAAGAACAAAGCCCACAGAACCAACTAAGCAGGACTTATGGGAAATCACAAAGACTGAAGGGAAAATCATGGACCCTATATGAGTTGGAGCTAGGTCCCCTACATATATGTTATGATTGTGTAGCTTGGTGTTCTTGTGGGACTTGAAACAGTGGGAGTTGGGGAGGGGAATCTCTGACTCTCTGTACTTGGGTACCTTTTCCTCCTACTGTGTTGCCTTGCCCAGTCTTTATATGTGGGTTGTGCCTAGTCTTGTTGTAGTTTGTTATGCCATGTTTCCCTGATATCCCTGGGAGACCTGGTTGTTGTTGTTGTAGTTTTGTTGTTGCTGTAGTTTTGTTGTTGTTGTTGTTGTTGTTGTTGTATTAAGTGAAATGGAGAAGTAGATCTGGGAGGAGTGGAGGGAGAGGAACCTGTATTTAGGATGGAATGGATGAGAAGAAAGGAGAAGAGAAAAGAGAACAGAGAAAAGGAGAGGAGAATAGTGGAGGAGGAGGAGAGGAAAGGAAAGAGGAGAGGAAAAAGGAGAGGATATATATATATATATATATATATATATATGAATTCCCTCCTCCAAACAAAAGCAATCACTGCAGAAGGGGGTGCAGAGAAAATGTAAGAGCCAGTGTTGGTAGATGAATACAAAGTAGTACTTTTCTCCAGAAATAAGAGGGCATCTACACATATGAACTCACAGCAACTCTGACAGCATCTAAAGGTACTGTGTGAGCTCAAGCCAGATCAAATCTCAGAATTCAAGAAAGACTTAGAGCAGAAACCATGGAGGAATGCTGCTTGCTGGTCAATCATGGGCTCATACATACTGACTGGTACCAGCTACATAGAAAATGGTACTGTCTATAGTGTTCTGGGTCCTTCCACATCAAGTAATATATTAGTCAGGGTCGCTATTGCTGTTAAAAATCACCACGGACAAGAAGCAACTTAAAGAGGAAAGGGTAGATTTTGTCTTACAATTTGTAGTCGATTGCCCAGAGAAGTCAGGGCAGAAACTTAAAGCAAGAACAGAAAGTAGAAACTGATGGACAAAGCATGGAAGAGTGCCATGCTGCTTATTGCCTTGCTCCTCATGGCTTGCTCACCTTGCTTTATTATAGGAATCAGGTCCACAAGCTCATGAGTGTCAACACTCACAGTGAGCTCAGCCCACAAACATCAATAACCAATCAAGTGAGTGCACCACAGGTTTGCCCACAGTCCAATCTGGAGGGGGAGTTTTCTAAACATTTTTGAAAATGACCATACATTGTATCAAATTGACATAAAAGTGCCTAGCACACTTAACAATCAAGACAATCACTCAGAGACATGCTTGCGCGTTGATCTGAACTAATACGACACTGTTAAAGTGCTATTAAACATTTTTAAATGATAGTTAATATTAAGCATAATTAATGAGCAATACGAAGCACCCCCTTTTCTTTAAGTAAGTGAAGATGTTGGGAGGAGCCTAAGACTCTCTGACTTTACTGTCCAGCTGTCAGACCTTCCCTAGTCCTTTAGACCTTGAGCTAAGAATCACAAAGCAAGCAGCTTGCTGGAAAATCATCATGCCTGCACAGGCCATGTTGAAACTCCACGAGTGCTTAGGGGAAGATATATGAACATCATGGCTGCTTGTTGCCATAGCACAACGTTGACTTCTGAAGACTCTCAGCCACTGCTGTGAAAAATCCCTTATGACAGACACTTTGTCTTCACAAAGGTTGGTGAACTGTGTCTTGTTTGATGAAATGAGTAAACAAAATGTCATATATTTCCAAATTAACAATAAAGTGTGTTCTATAAAAGAAAAAACTGAGATCCCTTTAAATGTAAACTGTACAGGATTCTGAAGTCATTTCTACCCCCCACTCAAAGGGAGAAATATCCCTTGGTCATCCAAGTGACTGCTTGTAGTTAGTACAAATATGGTCCCTCATTTCTAGGAGGGCCATCTGAAATTGGTGCAAGAAACGCAAGGACTTGTACCATGATGGATACAAACAGTCCTTCATTAAAGTGAAAGTCTGTGTGATGGAAGTAAACATATAGCCCCACACCCTCTTTCTGAACTTGTAAGCAGGCGTGTGCACTCATTTGAACCCCACCCTATGTTATGGTCCTGTAACATTCTGCTCAATAAAAGGTTTCTGTTGAGTGGGTATTTTTCAGTTACATTTGAGCTCCATCATTAGTAGAATGTGCTGAGATGGTAACATAAGAGAGAACTGCAGCAGCAGCAGCAGCGGTCGAACTGTGGCAGTCATGATGGTGTGATGGTGGCAGCAACATGATGGTGAAGAAGGGCAGCATAAGGGCTTTAGGAAACAGCAGGCCAGAAGTGATGTGGTAACAGATGACAAGGTCTATAAAGAGCTGAGGATGAGAAGCTGCAGATCTGCTGGATGGAAGAATTCCAAAGCCTTAAGGGCTGAGTGTCTCCAATTAGCCTGTCTCATGAAGAGCAAATGATGTTATAAACATATAACAAAATTGTGAATTGCTCACTTATCCATAAAATAAAACCTCACACAAATGGCCCTGGAGGCAAGGCTAGCCAGGCAACAACTTCTCTTCACTGACCATAATATATCCAATTTCTTGTAGGAATGCCATTCTTGCTAAGAATTGTGCTTCTCTCTGTCTAGTGTGTGTTCCTTATTAAAACTTTTATAAGAAGCTGGGAAGATGGCACAGTGGAGAAAGGGTTTGACAGACCTGAGTTCAGATTCACAAGACCCATGTAAAAGCCATATGTGGTATCCCCTGTGGGTAGTTGAGAGGCAGACACAACAATTCCCAATGTTTCTGAGCAAGTTAACAACAGTATATTTCAGAAAAACAAACAAAAAACAAAAAACCAAAAAACCAAGAAACTGTCTTGGACAAGGAAGAAGTTAAGGATCTCTAGTATATAGGATTTTCCTCTGACTTCTATAAGCATAAGTGGTATGTACCTGTCACCCTCTCATACACATGCTATGTATTCATGCCTGCACACACAGAGCTACACACACACACACAGAGAACGTTTTGTTATACACATTAATGTATACACAAAATGCTATATACATCATGTTAAACATGGTTATTTTGAAAAAATAGAATCATGAGTGTAGTTCAATTCTTATTTATACCTTTCCATTTTTTTTTCATTTTTTATAGATAGAATATATTGCCTTGGTAAGTAAGGTGTACTATGTGTATGTTAATGTAAAATCTATCTTTGCCAATATTTTTACTTATTGGCAACCATTACATAGTAGACTTTATTGCTTGTAAATAGGTAAAGGATAATATGTTAGCCTTTATTACAAAGGCAGAAGTTTCATTTTTAGGTACAGGATATTGTCTTAATTAGGACTAATGGCACTGTCAAAAAAGAATAAGGTCAGCCTGGTTGAGAACAAGGAAAAATTATATTACTTTAAGGCTAATTAGATCTGCAGCCCTGGAGACACACATTCAAGTAGCCTTAAATTTTGTTCCCATATTCAGAGAAAATGAAAACTGTGTTTAAGACTTAAACTGAAAGAAAAGCTAATAGTTACAGTGTTTGTAACTCAGGATTGTGATTGATGCTGTCAAAAAATGTAGCATAAACTGAAGCTATCCTGAAGAAAGGATCATGGCTATCTCTTTCACAGCAAAGAAAGGTCATTAAAGGTTAGTTGAAGGTCAGTATGTTGGCATCTAGTCTATAAGCAGACCCTCTCGTGGGCAGACAGAAACGTCCCTTTTAAATGCACTAAACCAATCTCAATGTTTCTGTTTCTTCCTGGATGGCATATAAATTTGAAAGGAAACAATATGTATTCTTGTTGTTAAATGAGGGTTATAAAATTTGAACACTTTCAGAAGGTCAATATTTATATTTACTAAAAGTTTAGTCAAAGTTTATAATAGATAAAACATATTCCTGTTGTGGTATTAAATACTAGAATGATACAAAATAACACTAATCAACTTTCCATATTTCAGGTGCCAACCACAAAAGATCCAGGCTATCATATATTCAAAGGAACCACTTGTGCTTCAATGGGAATTATGATCCCATCACACAACCAAAAGCCAGCCCAAAGTTTATTTGCACAGAGGGCAGGGATGGGGCATTTGAGTGAATCAAAGACAGAGAAGGTAAGATCTTGACTTACTTGCTCTGATTTGTGGTTGTTGGATGGGGCTCCTGGTAGAAGATTGAACATTGGTTATTTCCAGGTAACAGCAGATTGTCTTGTGATGATATTCTTCTTGGAACCACAGGGTGTTTACTCAAGCACACATGGTCAATTCAGCCTTCAAAATGCCATCAAAAAGAAGGAGTCTTTTTTTTCCGGTAAGTTCTACACAAGCTTTACAAAATAAAGAAAAATATCTTCAATATTTTATACATTAAAAACAATAATATAGTTTCCCTAGTTCCCCAAGGATAGTTTTAGTACCCCTTTCATTATGTTGCTTTCCTTAAAAGAAAACGTGTTGCTAGGGAAACCCCATCCATCTGAACAGCATTACACGATGACACCACCATCGTGAGTGAAAGCAGATGTGGAACCACAACTTATTTATCTTTCATTTAGCTAGAAAAAAAAGTACACTTTCAGCAATATCTCCATTTTCTTTCCTCTCATCTTAAAGCTTAGTATTAACAGTGTACATGAAATCTTATCTGACAGTACCATAGACCATGGAGAAGAACCATGAACATAAACATAATAAGTGTTTTATCATGAAAAGCTGACAACTTTTCAAGGCACTACCTTTAAGTATCAATATTTGCTGTTTTCTTCAACAGTTCATATATTATTTGACTCATTGAAAAACAGTGAGTGACCATAGTCACTCCCATTTTAAGGACAGCTCTGAGATATGTACCCACAGTGTGGACAAGAATAGTTACTATCTGAAATGACTATCAATATGCTGTTCACAATCTACCAAATCTTCTCTGCTCCTCTAGGTATATCATAGTTGCTTTGCAGTTCTTTAATTAAGACCATGACCAAAAGCAACTTGGGAGGAAAGGTTTTATTTTATCTTATAGCTTGTAGTCTATCACTGAAAGAACTCAAGCTAGAAACTCAAGAAAAGCAGGAATCTGGATATAGAGACCATAGAGGAATGCTATTTATTGGCATTCTTGCTAGTGTCATATTCAATTGCATTTCTTATACCTTCCAGGGCTATCTCTTCAGATGTGATACTGTCTGCAATCGGCTGATCCCTCCCATATCAAGCACTAATCAAGAAATTGACCTCACAGTCTTGTCTACAGACAAATCCGATGGGGTCATTTTCTTAATTAACGTTCCTTCTTTCTCAGTGATCCTAGCTTGTTAAAAAAAAAATCTGACAAACAACTAGTCACAATTGACCCTTTGTCAATTTGACACACAAATAGGTAGCTATTAAACCATAACATTTCCTGTTTGATTTGTTTCCAAGATCTCATGTTAATATAATAAGACAGTATAACTTAAAAAGTCTCACCTTATAAAATCTTCATCATTTCAAAGGCTTAAAAAAGTTCTTAAAAAAAATCCAGTGTCGCCTTAAAAGCCAAAACTCTCTCAAGTATTTAAAACTATAAATAAACTACATACTTCCTATTCTAAGAAGGAAGAGCAAGAGCAGTTATAATAAAATCAAAGCAACACCAAAATCTAACATTGTAAATAGCTCAGTGTCCAATGTCCAGAAGCCACTCATTATCCTCCAGTCCTCAAAAGATTGAGCTGTACTCTCCATCTTTGTTATCTATAGAACACAGAGATTGCACTGGAGAGTCAACCCAGTTCTATTACTATGCCACTGTCCTTGGTGGTCATTCCACAGTCCTGACTTCTTCAATATTCTGGCATCTCTACTACAACTGAGGCTGCCTTTCACCAGTAGCCTCTTCAAAGTCTCCATAACCCTGCCATGTGGTGCTAAATTTCATCGTCATTATAGTTCCATTCATCAATCCTAGGATTTCTGCTGTAGTTAAGGCTGTACCTTCACCAATAGCCTCTTTTGGCTTCTCTTCAGGGAGACCCCAACCCTGCCATACAATGCCAATTCTCAACTACTCTGTATGACCCTTCTATGTCTTCAAAATCAGTTCTTTTTGAAAGATGTTAACACATTATTTGACAAGTTCTGCTGCTAGATGTGTAGCCTTAGCTCCCTTTGGACCACAGCTTCTGTGTCATGATCCTGTAAAAACTTCCCAGAAGGTTTCTTCTCAATAATGCTGGTCTCTCATTATTAAAGCTATTTTTTCAGTCCCAATCAAACCAGTCTCTATTGTCCCAGTAAAGCAATTGTACATTTACTTCATTAATTTCATCTCTAGTTAATCACAGATTGTTCTTCAACCCTATAGGACTAAAATCTACATATTTTTAGTTCAAAACATTGCATAAACTTCCCTAATAGAGTATTTGCTTCCCTCTGAAACTTTACAAGTCAGGCCTCCACCATTTTCATTTCTTTCAACAACATCTTCCAAGGTCCCACAAAATAGCTCATTATGCTTTGAACACTCAATGGCTATTACAGTTCAAAGTTTCAAACACTTTCACAATCTTTCACAAAGTAACATGGTCAAATCTGTCACAACAATGCTCCATAATCCAGGCAACAATTTGTGTTTTAGGTTGCTTCCTAGAGCTGTGATAAATACCATGACCAAAAGCAACTTGAGAAGGAAAGAGGTTATTTAATCTTTCTTACAGCTGACAGTAATAATTGAGGGAAACCAAGGAAGGAACTCAAGTCAGAATCTTTGAGGCAGAAAACTGAAGCAGAGACCATGGAGCAATGTTGTTTACTTGCTTATTCCCTGGATTCATGTTCAGCTAACTTTCTTATACCCAGCTCTCTTACACAGGCACAAATGGTGTCACCAATAAATGCGCTGGGGCCTCCTACATCAATCATCAATAAAAAACAAATGCCTTACAGACAAATCTGATAGATATATTTTCTCACTTAAGGTTCTCTCTTACCAATTAACTGTAGTTAGTGTTGATTTGATAAGCTAAAACAAAACAAAACAAAATTTCCCAACACACTCATCTTAAATACAAATGACAGCATGTATTAACAACTGCTTATTGAGCACACCGAAAGAAGAGAGATTGTGACATATAGTACAGAACTTTTGTGAAACTACTTATTTTTTTTTGATTTTTAATATTTTTATTACATATTTTCCTCAATTACATTTCCAATGCTATCCCAAAAGTCCCCCATAGCGCCCCCCACTTCCCTACCCACCCATTCCCATTCTTTTGGCCCTGGCATTCCCCTATATTGGGGCATATAAAGTTTGCAAGTCCAATGGGCCTCTCTTTCCATTGATGGCCGACTAGGCCATCTTTCGATACATATGCAGCTAGAGACAAGAGCTCCGGGGTTCTGGTTAGTACATCATGTTGTTCCAACAATAGGGTTGCAGATCCCTTTAGCTCCTTGGGTACTTTCTCTAGCTTCTCCATTGGGAGCCCTGTGATACATCCAATAGCTGACTGTGAACATCCACTCCTGTGTTTGCTAGGCCCCGGCATCGTCTCGCAAGAGACAGCTATATTTGGGTCCTTTCACCAAAATCTTGCTAGTGTATGCAATGGTGTCAGCGTTTAGAAGCTGATTATGGGACGGATCCCTGGATACAGCAGTCTCTAAATGGTCCATCCTTTCATCACAGCTACGAACTTTGTCTCTGTAACTCCTTCCCTGGGTGTTTTGTTCCCAATTCTAAGAAGGTGCACAGTGTCCACACTTTGGTCTTAATTCTTCTTGAGTTTCATGCGTTTATCAAATTGTATCTTATATCTTGGGTATCCTAAGTTTTGGGCTAATATCCACTTATCAATGAATGTGAAACTACTTATATCTCCCATTCTTGCTGAGAGGCAGAAGCAATTGTCTTCTGATCTCATATTAATCCAGATTTAGTGTTGACTTTCCCACTCAAATGATCCCATCAAGAAAATTCATCAGAGGTTGGTTTATCTGTTTGGATTTTAGTTGATTCCAAATGTAGTCAAGTTAACAATTAAGATTAGCCATCATAGAGAGGAAAAGTAGAAGTGTGGCAGGGGTGATGAGACTAAACGCTGAGTGACTGTAACTTTAATGGCATTACTGTGTTCCTTAATATAAGTTGATCTTTATATTACTTTTATAAATTATTATTCAAAGTTGTGAATTATTTCATATTGACAGATTTGAATAGGATTTTAATTGTAATTTCTGAAACAATTGAGAATTATGAATAAAGAGAACTATTATTTTATAGTATACTTTTCTAGAACCGTAAAAATTGACCCTAAAAAATCCTTTGTTATAAATAAAATTTCCACTGCTTGTCTCTGAAAATCTTATTTAAATGTGTGTACATTTTACAGAATTTTACACCTTTAGCTCAACCTTTTGAAAATAATCTCAACTTTTCAAAACTTTAACAGATATATATTTTATCTAAATTCCTCAGAATGCCAGGTATATCCTACAGCTAAACAGACAGGCATACAAGGGGATTTAATAATAATTCCAATGATAGTACTGTGGCTCCTAAGTGGTATAGAATTACTAGTTTTGCTCTAAGAAGTAATAAAAGTTTTGTCAGAAAAAAATGATACTTTCAATAGACTGCTATGAACAATTACAAGTATAGATTGTTTTTAAGAAATCAGTTCAGAAACTCAGTACAAGTACCCAGTCTGTGTAGCCTTGGGTAACAGGTAATATTACAAACTTTTTTTTTTTCTAGGTTACTTACACCACTCAGGGAACCTATCACAGGTGTCAGATGAAAGCCCCGGTTTCCTTAGTTTAGGCTCAGCTTCTTCATCTGCAGTTTTCTTTCTTTCTTTTCTTTTTTTCCTTTCTTTTCTTTTTTCTTTCTTTCCCTTTTTCCTTTCTTTTTTTTCTTTCTTTTCTTTTTTTCTTTCTTTTTTTTTTTGGATTTATAAAAATTGCTTTTTTTTTTAATATTTTTATTACATATTTTCCTCAATTACATTTCCAATACTATCCCAAAAGTCCCCCATAGCGCCCCCCACTTCCCTACCCACCCATTCCCATTCTTTTGGCCCTGGCATTCCCCTATATTGGGGCATATAAAGTTTGCAAGTCCAATGGGCCTCTCTTTCCATTGATGGCCGACTAGGCCATCTTTCGATACATATGCAGCTAGAGACAAGAGCTCCAGGGTTCTGGTTAGTACATCATGTTGTTCCAACAATAGGGTTGCAGATCCCTTTAGCTCCTTGGGTACTTTCTCTAGCTTCTCCATTGGGAGCCCTGTGATACATCCAATAGCTGACTGTGAACATCCACTCCTGTGTTTGCTAGGCCCCGGCATCGTCTCACAAGAGACAGCTATATTTGGGTCCTTTCAGCAAGATCTTACTAGTGTATGCAATGGTGTCAGCGTTTAGAAGCTGATTATGGGACGGATCCCTGGATACAGCAGTCTCTAAATGGTCCATCCTTTCATCACAGCTACGAACTTTGTCTCTGTAACTCCTTCCCTGGGTGTTTTGTTCCCAATTCTAAGAAGGTGCACAGTGTCCACACTTTGGTCTTCATTCTTCTTGAGTTTCATGCGTTTATCAAATTGTATCTTATATCTTGGGTATCCTAAGTTTTGGGCTAATATCCACTTATCAGTGAATACATATTGTGTGAGTTCTTTTGTGATTGTGTTACTTCACTCAAGATGATGCCCTCCAGGTCCATCCATTTGGCTAGGAATTTCATAAATTCATTCTTTTTAATAGCTGAGTAGTACTCCATTGTGTAAATGTACCATAATTTCTGTATCCATTCCTCTGTTGAGGGACATCTGGGTTCTTTCCAGCTTCTGGCTATTATAAATAGGGCTGCTATGAACATAGTGGAGCATGTGTCCTTTTTACCGGTTGGGACATCTTCTGGATATATGCCCAGGAGAGGTATTGCTGGATCCTCCGGTAGTACTATGTCCAATTTTCTGAGGAACCGCCAGACTGATTTCCAGAGTGGTCTTTTTTTCTTTCTTTTCTTATCTTTTCTCTTCTTTTCTTTTCTCTTCTTTCTCTCTCTTTCTTTCTTCCTTCCTTTCTTTCTTTCTTTCTTTCTTTCTTTCTTTCTTTCTTTCTTTCTTTCTTTCTTTTTTTCTTGTTGGTGCTATTTTTATTGGATATTTTCTTTATTTACATTTCAAATATTTTGCCCTTTCCAGTTCTCCTCTTCAGAAACCCCCTAATCCATTCCCCACCCCCCTACCTCTGTGAGGGTGCCCCCTCACCCCAGTCTTCCCACCCTGGCATTCCCCTACACTGGGGCATCAAACACCCTCAGGCCCAAGGGCTACTCCTCACACTGATGTCCAACAAGGCCATCCTCTGCCACATATGCTGTTGGAGTCATGGGTCCCTCCACCAACTCTTTGGTTGGTGATCCAGTCCAGAGGAGCTCCAGGAGTCTGGATGGTTGACATTCTCTCCATGGGGCTACGAACCCACTCAGTTTCTTCAGTCCTTTCTCCAACTCCTTCATCAGGGATCCCACATTCACAATAGCGTCTGGGTTTGGTGACTGTATATGGGCTTGATCTCCAGGTGGGGCAGTCTCTAGATGGCCTTTCCTTCACTCTCTGCTCCACATTTTGTCTCCATATTTCCTCCTGTGAGTATTTTGTTTCCCCTTATAAGAAGTACTGAAGCATCCACACTTTGGTCTTCCTTCTACTTGGGCTTCATATGGTCTGTGATTTGAATCTTGGGTATCCCAACTTTGAGGCTAATATCCACTTATCAGTGGGTTTATACCATGTGTGTTTTTTTGTGACTGAGTTACCTCACTCAGGATGAAATTTTCTAATTCCATGCATTTGCCTAAGAATTTCACAAAATCATTGCTTTTAATGGCTGAGTAAGTAAATTTACCACATTTTCTGCATCCTTTCCTCTGTTGAGGGACATCTGGGTTGTTTCCACCTTCTGTCTATTATAAATATGGCTGTGATGAACATATGCATGTGTCCTTATTACTCGTTGGAACATCTCCTGGCCAGGAGTTGTGTAGCTGTGTCTTCAGGTAGTATTATGCCCAATTTTCTGAGGAACCAACAGACTGATTTCCAAAATGGTTGTACCAGCTTGAAATCCCACCAGCAATGGAGGCGTGTTCTTTTTCCACATCCTCACCAGCATCTGCTATGATCTTAGCCATTCTGACTGGTGTGAGGTGGAATCTCAGGGTTGTTTTGATTTGCATTTCCCTGATGACTAAGGATGATCAGCATTTCTTTAGGTGCTTCTTGGACATTTAACTCTCCTCACTTGAGAATTCTCTGTTTAGCTCTGTTCTCCATTTTTTTCATAGGGTTATTTGATTTGCTGGACTCTAACTTCTTGAATTCTTTGTATTATTGGATATTAGCTCTCAATCGTATTGAGGATTGGTAAAGATCTTTTCCCAATCTGTTGGCTGCCATTTTATCCTATTGACAGTGTCCTTTACCTTACAGAAACTTTGCAATGTCATGAGGTCCCATTTGTCAATTGTTGATCTTACAGCATAAGCTATTGGTTTTCTGTTCAGGAATTTTTCATCTGTGCCCATGTGTTTGAGGCTTTTCCCACTTTCTCTTCTATTAGATTCAGTGTTTCTGGTTTTTTATGTAGAAATCCTTGATCCACTTAGACTTGAACTTTGTATGGGAAGAGAAGAACGGATCAATTTGCTTTCTTCAACATTTTGACCACCAGTTGAACCAGCAACATTTGTTGAAAATGCTGTCTTTTTTCCACTGGATGGTTTTAGCCCCTTTATCAAAAATCAAGTGATCATAGGTGTGTGGGTTCATATCTGGGTCATCAATTCTATCCCATTGATCTACCTACCTGTCACTGTACCAATACCATGCCGTTTTTATCACTATTGCTCCATAGTACAGCTTGAGGTCAGGAATGTGGATTCCTCTAGAAGTTCTTTTATTGTTGAGAATAGTTTTCCCCATCCTGGGTTTTTTATTTTTCTAAATGAATTTGAGATTTTCTCTTTCTAAATCTATGAAGAATTGAGTTGGACTTTTAATAGGGATTGCATTGAATCTGTAGATTGCTTTCAGCAAGATGGCCATTTTTATTATATCAATCCTGCCAATCTATGAACCTGGGAAATCTTTTCATCTTCTGATGTCTTCTTTGATTTCTTTCTTCAGAGGCTTGAAGTTCTTATACAGATCTTTCACTTGTTTGATTAGAGTCACACTAAGATATTTTATACTGTTTGTGACTATTTTAAAGGATGTCGTTTCTCTAATTTCTTTCTCAGCCCATTTATTCCTTGAGTATAGGAAGGCTACTGATTTGTTTGAGTTAATTTTGTATTTGCACACTTTGCTGAAACTGTTTATCAGGTTTAGGAGTTCTCTGGTGGAATTTCTGTGGTCACTTAAGTATACTATCATATCACATGCAAATAGTGATATTTTGACTTCTTCCTTTCCAATTTCTATCCATTTGATCTCTTTGTGTTGTCTAATTGCTCTAGCTAGAACTTCAAGTACTACGTTGATTAGATAGGTAGAGAGTAGGCAGACTCCTCTAGTCCCTGATTTTAGTTGGATTGCTTCAAGTTTCTTTCCATTTACATTGATGTTGGCTACTGGTTTGCTGTATATTGCTTTTACTATGTTTAGGTTTGGGCCTTGAATTCCTGATCTTTCCAAGGCGAAGGGGTGTTGAATTTTGTCAAATGGTTTTTAGGCATCTAATGAAATGATCATATGGATTTTTTCTTTGAGTTTGTTTATATACTGGATTGCATTGATGGATTGTTGTATATTGAACCATCCCTGCATTCCTGGGATGAAGCCTACTTGATTGTGGTGAATGATGGTTTTGATGTGTTCTTGGATCTGATTTGTGAGAATTTTATTGAGTACTTTGCATCAATATTCATAAAAGAAATTGGTCTGAAGTTCTCTTTCTTTGTTGGGTCTTTGTGTGGTTTTGGTCTTAGCATAACCGTGGTTTATAGAACAAATTGGGTAGTGTTCCCTCTGTTTCTAGTTTATGGAATAGTTTGAAGAGTATTGGTATTAGGTCTTCTTTGAAGTTCTGATAGAATTTTGCACTAAATCCATCTGGTTCTGGGCTTTTTTTGGTCAGGAGACTGTCTTAGTCAGGGTTTCTATTCCTGCACAAACATCATGACCAAGAAGCAAGTTAGGGAGGAGAGGGTTTATTCAGCTTGCACTTCCAAACTGCTGTTTATCACCAAAGGAAGTCAGGACTGGAACTCAAGCAGGGCAGGAAGCAGGAGCTGATGCAGAGGCTAAGGAGGGATGTTCCTTACTGGCTTGCTTCCCCTGGCTTGCTCAGCCTGCTCTTTTATAGAACCCAACACTACCAGTCCAGAGATGGCACCACCCACAAGGGGACCTCCCCCCTTGATCACTAATTGAGAAAATGCCCTAAAGCTAGATCTAGTGGAGGCTTTTCCCCAACTGAAGCTCCTTTCTCTGTGATAACTCCAGCCTGTGTCAAGCTGACACAAAACTAGCCAGTACAGGAGACTTTTAATGACTTCTTCTATTTCTTTAAGAGATTTGGGGTTGTTTAAATGTTTTATCTGATCCTGTTTTAACTTTTGTATATGGTATCTGTCTAGAAAATTTTCCATTTCATCCAGATTTTCCAGTATTGTTGAATATAGGCTTTTGTAATAGAATCTGATGATTTTTTTTTTAATTTCCTAAGTTTCTGTTGTTATAGCTCCCTTTTCATTTCTGATTTTGTTAATTTGGAAACTGTCTCTGTGCCCTCTGGTTAAACTGACTAAGGGTTTATCTATCTTGTTGATTTTGTCAAAGAACCAGATCTTGGTTTTGTTGATTCTTTGTATAGTTAGTTCTTTTTGTTTCCACTTGGTTGATTTCAGCCCTAAGTTTGATTATTTCTTGTCATCTACTCCTCTTGGGTGTATTTGCTTCCTTTTGTTCTACAGCTTTCAGGTGTGTTGTTAAGCTACTAGTGTAAGCTCTCTCCAGTTCCTTTTCGGAGGCACTTAGAAGTCTAAGTTTTCCTCTTAGGACTGCTTTCATTGTGTCTCATAAGTTTGGGTATATTGTACCTTCATTTTCATTAAATTCTAAAAAGACTTTAATTTCTTTCTTATTTCTTCCTTGAAAAAGTTATCATTGAATAGGATATTGTTCAGCTTCCATATGTATGTGGGCTTTCTGTTGTTTTTGTTGCTGTTGAAGACCAGCCTTAGTTTGTGGTGATCTGATAGGATGCATGTGATTACTTCAATTGTCTTGTACCTGTTGAGGCCTGTTTTTGTGAGCACGTATATGGTCAGTTTTGGAGAAGGTACCATGAGGTGCTAAGAAGAAGGTATATTTTTTTGTTTTAGGATGACATGTTCTATAGATATCTGTTAAATCCATTTGATCCATAACTTCTGCTAGTTTCACTGTGTCTCTGCTTAGTTTCTGTTTTCATGATCTGCCTATTGCTGATAATGGGGAGTTGAAATCTCCCACTATTATCATGTAAGGTGCAATGTGAGCTTTGAGCTTTAGTAAAGCTTCTTTTATGAATGTGTATGCCCTTGAATTTGGAGCATAGATGTTCAGAGTTGAGAATTCTTTTTGGTAGATTTTTCCTTCGATGGGTATGAAGTGTCCTTCCTTATCCTCTTTGATAATTTTTGGTTGAAAGTTGATTTTATTCGATATTAGAATGGCTACCCCAGCTTGTTTCTTAGGACTATTTCCTTGGAAATTTTTTTTCCAGCCCTATACTCTGAGGTGCCTATCTTTGACAATGAGGTGTGTTTTCTGTATGCAGCAAAATGCTGGGTCCTGTTTATGTATCCAGTCTTTTTTTCTATTACTTTTTATTAAGGAATTGAGTCCATTGATGTTAAGATATATTAAGGAAAAGTGATTGTTACTTCCTGCTAATTTTGTTATTAGAGGTGGGATTCTGTTCTTGTGGCTATCTTCTTTTGGGTTTGTTGAAAGATTACTTTCTTGCTTTTTCTAGGGTGTAGTTTCCCTCCTTGTGTTGGCATTTTCCATTTATTATCTTTTGTAGGGCTGTATTTGTGGAAAGATATTGTGTAAATTTGATTTTGTCATGGAATATCTTGGTTTCTCCATCTATGGTAATTGAGAGTTTTGATGGGTATAGTAGCCTGGGCTGGCATTTGTGTTCTCTTAGATGTCTGCATGACATCTGTCCAGGATCTTCTAGCTTCTATAGTCTCTGGTGAGAAGTCTTATCCCGATTTTCTTGGCACTTGCCTCAAATTGCCTAGACATCTTTTTCACCTTGGGACTCTCTAGTTACTCATGTGGCCCCAGTAAAAATTCAAGCCCTTGACCTAGAGAGATGGCTCAGCAGTTAAGAGCACTGACTACTCTTCCAGAGGGCCCAAGTTTGATTCCCAGCAACTACATGGTGTTATAAAAAAAATCAAGCCCTCCTTGAATCCATTATTTTTGTAATCCTCCAATCACAACGTCTTCCACTCTGTCTCATGTTTGGAGGGGGGTGGATAAAAGCTCACATCAAATATCAGTGTTTGCGAGGTCATGAACTGTAGAAGAGAATATAATACCCAAGTAATTAAAACAATACTTTATTCCAGATGTACTTTATTTCTGAGGCCTTTCAAATTTTTTATTACACACACACACATGCACAGCAGAAAAAAACTTATAATGGTTATATTACAATTTTTTTTCCCAGAAGGAAAATAATTTTATGGTTTTATCAGCTATTTCAGATAATTCTTTATGAATAAAATAAAATTTCATAAGTGTTTCTTAGGATTTTTTTGTTTTGTTTTGTTTTGGTTTGGTTTGGTTTTTGGTTTTTTGGCTTCTCGAGGCAGGGTTTCTCTATGTAGACCTGGCTGTCCTGGGACTCACTTTGTAGACCAGGCTGGCCTCAAACTCAGAAATCCATCTGCCTCTGCCTCCCAAGTGCTGGGATTAAAGGTGTGTGCCTTGCAAGTCTGCAACTACATCATACAGACCCATTAAATGTATTTCTCATCTAACTACACTAGTACACAAATATTGATTAGAAAAGAGTCCACTAGCCGGGTATGTCTTGAAAAACAACAACAACAAAACAACAACAACAACAACAACAACAACAACTAAACAACAAAAAAAAAAAAAAGAAAAAAGAAAAGAGTCCACTATAGGCAGCATGTATGAAATGTAGATGGGCCAGCTCATAAAGGGGGTATATAACTCCCATGACAAAGTAACCCAAGGATGCTTCCCCCATGACAAGTACAGAACACTCTATTTTAGAAATAAAAACTCTCTGGTGTCCTTGAAAAAACACAGTCAACTTAGTTCTCACCAGCCCCAGTGCTTGTGTTGAGTGAAGTTCCTTCTCTCTCTGCTTTCTCGAGTGACTCTCAAAGCAGGCAAGAATTAGGAATTAACTTTTGCAACAGGCTCCTTGAAATGCCTGACTAAAAATTTAGAAAAGTATTCTACCCTGAGAATCGTGCATCCAAGCTTGGAGATATATGAATTCCAAGGCACTTAAGTCTTCTTGGCAGTAATTTTCTCGCTTACATAATTAGTCTCTTTTTGAAACATATTTGTGCTCTCTCAATATGAGGAACTTGGGGTTAGAAAAACAAAACATGTATCTTAGCACTTTTGATGATTACAAAGTCATATTCTTCACTTTCTAGGTCAGATTCCTTGGTAGTGTGCCCTATTCTGTCAGAGTGATAAGGAGGTGGGGGGTCTGCTATCAGCAGTGGCAGGTGCTGACCACCTTGGCATTCACTTCCCAATAGACTTGAAGGGAAGGTGAAAGCCATGACCTTTGGAGTGTGCTTCTTCATTATGAGCCTGTCACTTGTGAGCTTCACTGAGGATGTGATTTTCTTCCTAAGAACTATAAAACATGCTAGAAAGAAACCAAGCATCTGGAGCTTTGCCAGGCTCTTATATGCCTGTGACAGGGTTCAACGGAAAAGGTGAAGTGAAAAATCTGGATCACTTATTAATATATACCTAAGCCAAAAGCAGTGTATATCCAAATGCTCAACAAATGCTTGCTGGGTGACTGAATTACTGAATAAGCAAAATTCCCAATATTTGCAAGATACTGTATTTGGCTAGCACTATATCCTTAAAGAACTGTAAAGCCAGTAGATACAGTTATAGCATGAAGCAAGAATCACTGTTATAAAACAAGTGGAGGCTAATACTATTGCCTATATATGGTTATATGGTTATCATCCGGGGATTGGTACAAATCCATTGTTCAAGGACAATTCACTGAGAGTTGATCAGGAGATGAAGTGAGTCCTACCTTCGTTTCTTCATTCTTTCCTCTGTTCCTTCCTTTCCAACTAACATCCTACTGAAATGAGATGGAAAAAAAAGCCAGAAACAAGAAAACTTCTGGGACAAACCATGCAGAACACATGCAAGTTACAGAGTGCGATGGTTTATAGAGCTTGGTGAGTCCTGAGATTCTGAATGAAGCCTCAGCTTGTCATCCTAATCTTGGTTTCCTAATCCCTAGGCATGGATTTGTAGTTCAGATTACTTTTGCATAATGCAGAAGTAGAAGGTGATAGGCCTACTGTCTGAGTTAGGGTTTCTACACCTGTGATTAAACACCATAATCAAAAGCAACAAGGGAAGGGCATAGTTTATTTTTTTCAGTTCATAGTTGCGGTGTCTCATCTACCAAAGTCAGGGTAGAAATTCAAGCCTGGAGCCTGGAAATAGAAACTGGTACAAAGGTCATGGAAGGCTGCTATTTACTGTCTTGCTCCTCATAGCTTGCTCACCCCGATTCCTTATATTAATTATCTAGGATCATCAGGCCAGGCATGGCACCACCTAAAGTAAGCTGAGGTTCCTCACATTGGTCACCCCAATAATCATTAATCAGGAAAATTTGATACAGATTTGCCTACAGTACAATCTTATGGAGGCAGTTTCTCAATTAGGAGTCCCTCTAGCCTAATAGCCTTAGCTTGTGTCAAGCTGACATAAAACTAGCCAGCACGGTGCTCATGACCTTCCCAAATTTTGTCCAATATAAAAGTTACAGTCATTTTACTCAAGCATATATGTTTCTTAGAGTACATACAAATACTCTAGAATATACATATATATTATACACACACATCTTTATACAATATTTTTTGGATTCTGGAATACACACACACAAATATATATATATATATATATATATATATATATATATATATATAAAACAGTTGTAAAGCAAATGATGGAATTTATTAACAGCTTGGAATAAAAAGTAAATATAATTTCCAGAGTGACATATTTTAATATTTTGGGTCAATTTTCCCAGAGCTCTTAGTTCTGCTGCTTCTCAACAAATAATCCAATCTGTGAAGTCACATAGTCTTGAAATACATTATTTTCAGGTTTGCTTTGAGATTTTATGCCAAAGCAGATAAAAGAGTCCCGGCACATTTGTTGTGTTGGAAACCTCACTATAAAATAGACAGGATGCCCTGAGCTATACCTGTAATGTTAATGATGATGGTGTCAGTCGTTCATCTGTTTTTTCTTAGTGTCTACTGTGTTCAAAGCATTCTGTTAGAATTTTCCATACACTGGCACATTTTATTCTTCATGCATCCAAGGTAGATACATCATTTTCATTTTAGACATGAGAAAATGAAGTTAAGTAATTATTTGCCCAAGCCTCTCAGCTTTCTGTAAATCCAGAATCGCATCATTTGTCACCAGCTTCACAGGCAGCATCCTATCCCATAGTGTGTTGTGATTCTTTCTTCTCTGTGCATGTTTCATCCCATTGTGGCATGTTAACACAGGAACTCAGGGACAGAAACAGGAAACTGAGCAGTGCCATCTTGCCTCTTGAGTCTCAAGTTCAGGATGAGGTGTAGTTTCAAGAGCTTTGCTCTGCCTTCCAGTGTGTTACCAACTTAAGCTCACTTTGGATGCTATTTATTCCTCGTGCTTGCTCTCTCCAATGCCACATTCAAAGTCTTAGCTTGTGAATTCTCGGCAACTTTTCTCCTTCCCCCCAGTTCAGGCCCCAGCCAGTCAGCTTGTTATTTTGCTTTCCTTTTGTAATGAGTATTTTCAAGTTCACCTTTTATACTAGATGTGTTTGCTTAAGCGTTCTTCTTTTACGGGAAATTTCTATTACAGTTTTCCCAAGGTCTTTTATTCCATTGTATCAGTTCATGACTGGGGAAATTAACTCTCCTTACTTAGGAACATTAGTGACTCTTGCCCCTAAAGAAGCTGAAAAAAAAGTCATTCCTTGCATAACTCATATTTTACAAATCACTACTTAAATATTTACCTTCAGAGATTTATCTAGAACTCTCTTTTGTATGTAGAAAATTTTTAATTACACTTAACTTAGCTCTTATAGTTTTCTTTTGTTACAACTTTCTTGTAACACTGCCAAACACTGACTTGGTATAAGTGATGTTTATAACAGCTTACAGATTTCTCTCTGTGTGTAAAGAACATAGGCCAGAACAATATAAAATCACAACATTTGATATAATTTTTCACTTTTTTAAAGGTTTAGTTATTATGAATACAGCATTCTGCCTATGTCTATGTCTGAGGGCACCAGAAGAGGGCACCAGATCTAATTATAGATGGTTGTGAGTCACTGAAATCAGTGTGATCACAACTACACACATTCCTTGAGCTGATGTATCAATGTAATATGCACCCACTTTGTTGTAGTGTGAGACCCCGACTTAGAGCATTTCTCCCTAGAAGGTAAAGCCCCTGGATGTTCCCCAAGCTTGTTTTCCCTGATCTTTAAAAATACAGCTAGAAAGAAGCTCTTTGTTCTCTATAGCCAGCAAAAGACCTTTTTGTTTCTATACTGTACAACAAGAGATGCCTGCCTTCCTGTGCCAAGGACATGGAGATAGACGCCAGAGAGGAGGCTGCAGCTCACTCCCACCTCACCAGAAAGGAGCTGTAGCCAACTCTCCTCCCAACTCCTCCCAACTCCTCCCAATTCCTCTGCTAGCTGTTAAAAGCCCCCTACTGTCACCACTCGGGTCAAACTCCCCTGCCCTGCAAGGTGGAGGGACTTCATCCTCAGCTAGCTGATAATAAAACCTCTTGCAGTTTGCATCAGGAGTGGTTTTCTCTCGGGATACTGGGGTGCTGGCAAACTCATCCTGGGACTTAAGCAGAGGCCCAGCATCAGGGGTCTTACAGTAGTCAGGTGGTCTATGATTTAATTTTGCCTTGTGGTTATTCATGTAGCAAATTATGTTATCATTCTAGACTGCAGCTTAAAAATTCTTTGAAACCACCACCACAGACCTCCCTGAAGCTTCTCTTTATCTACCAACAACCTCATCTAGCATGAATCACGCTATACCTTTTCTTTTTCCTTGTCTCAAAGAGAGACAAACCTGTTCCCCAGAGAATGGCAAACAAACAAGGACACATACACTGGCTGGACCAGGCCTCCCAAGCACCTGTCATCCCCCAGTCTGCTCTCATATGCTGTGAGTCAGCAACATTAGTATATATGGTTTCTAATAAGCAAATTCAAGGACCTTGTTGTAAACCCACTGAATCAGAAACTCTTTAGCAAACACTCAGGATAATATTTTTATGATCATATAAAAAGAGGTAGAATAATGCAGTGATACAGACTTAGCAACTGATGGGAACCTCATTGGGGATTTTTTTTTTAATGTAGCACTGAGCTCTAGGTGAGAGTACATGAGTGTTCACTGGAACACATTCCATTTCTACATTTGGGAGTTGTTATAATAAAACACTGGGCAGGATTCTATTTGTCTCATTAGTTATCTTTGTACATCTGCTTCACATTAACCAAGTGGCGCAATCTTCAAAGTAAATTACAGAGAGTACAAATGATTACAGTTCATTTTTCATACGTCTTCTCATCTTTCCTTCCTTTTCTTATTTTTTCCAAACATTTTCCTAATTGAAATGTTATTTCACCAGGATATGTATGCAGCACTTGTCAAAAATTATATTTCATTTTATTGTGCTATATCATGGGTAAGGCAGTGTTGAATATGCATAATGGGAGGTTGATGATTGGCTTGGAAGAGGAAGCTGGCTCCAGCACACTTCATATAATATCATGGAGAGCATAATAGCTGAAGCAGTAGCTATATTATACTAGGAAAATAGAACTAAAGGAGGAAGCTAATTGTAAACACTGTTTTTAAGTCATGAAGCGTTTACATGCCAGCTCAGAGTTTCTTTTAGTTCTAGTTGGAAAAAGTTCCCACATATTCACCTGGAAATGTATATAAATGCTAAAATCATGGATTGTGGACCAATTTGTTATTTCACTGCCTTTAATTTCACCAAATGCCTCATGAAAATTTTCAAAAATGTTGTGAGCCAAGTCCGAACATTGATGAGTCAGTCAATGATCTACTACTTAACCCAACAAAGCAGCAGCAGATTCAAATCTCTACCAGGTGGGAAGTAGAAAGCCTTTAGATGAGGTCCCCTAAGGAAAGGATGGAGAACTAACTGCCTTCTTCCTGAGAGGCCTGTAGATAGTGCTGAGTCAGCTTTCTGCTCACTTCCTTCATCCTCCTTCCTCCTTCTCTCTCAGTTCCTCCTGCTTTCCTTGTTCTCCCTTCCCCTTTCTTCAATCCTCCTAACCCTTTCATTTCAGAGATGAATTCCAAGAAGGTAAGCATTTGCCTTTAGCTAATTAAAGGATATGCCTTGCTTCCTGAAGCTTCCCCAGGCCAAATTCCCAGCCTTCTTGACAGCTACCAGAAGAGCTAGGTCCTCCTGAAAGCTGCAGGGGGCAGCAGCATGGGCACAGGGCTGCAAGACCAGGTGGGCAAGCTGGAGCCATTCCTCCAGGGCTAAAGTGAAGTGATGTGGATAGGTGTTGTTTAAAGAAATGGACTGCACCAAGATTTTTTCAAAGATTAGTTTAGCTTTTTTTTTTTTTTAATTTCATACTTGTCACCAACTTTTAAAGAACTTTCTAGATATCTTCTGGAGAAAGAAGTAGCTACATAACTTGATGGACCCAGAGAGAGAGCTAAAAATGTGGGCTCTTTATGTTAAGACTTTTAGATTTTCAAGGCCAATACAGAGATATATAACCGATAAATAGAGGCCCCATGCCACTGTGTGACTCCTAACCCACCTTTCTGCCAGTAGGCTGCAAAACTAGAGGTAAAACCTAAGAGCCAGATTTAGAGTCTTTTTCCTCATTTGTCAAGTTGTTTTGAAACTCAAGTTCCAACTCAGGAAGGCTTCTCCTGAATTGGAGTAGCTAATGAAAGGTGACAATCCTAAGACCATCCATGTACTGTATCCCTAAGGAAGGGAGCATAAGGCTTTGCCCCTGAGGATTCTATCATGTGTGTGTGTAAAATACATGGCCCACAGGCCAGTGTAGTGGTGATGGCCCAAAGCTCCTGTTACAGCAGAAGGGTCAAAGAAAGAGATGGTGATAAGATAAACAGTGACCCTTAGCCCAACAGCACTGACATTATATATTTTCTACATGTTTACCTCTAGCATTTGAAGTTCCATGAAAGACATGGGTCGTGAAGAATACCTGAACTTCTTGGATAGGTCTTCTCTCTATACTGCTGTTGAACCAGCAGTTTGCTGGTTCCTTATGATGTTAATTAGGTGCCACCCATCAGAGTGACAAAAACACCTCTTCTAATCTGAATGCTTGGGTTCTAGTTCTTCAGGTGACTCTTTGGGAAATGACTGCCTCAGGCTGTTGTGCTGGAGGTTGATGGTGGATATTTGAAGAGCAACCCAGTAAGGGTCCTGGTGTAGGCTTCTTGTTTCACAGGGTCAGGAGCCACAGGTGATGGTGTACCTTGCTGGATCTACCTCCTCAATAGCTTCATGTCTTCATATGCCATGCTGTGCCAGAGAGAGAGAGAGAGAGAGACAGAGAGAGACAGAGAGAGAGACAGAGACAGAGACAGAGAGAGAGAGAGAGACAGAGAGAGAGACAGAGACAGACAGAGACAGAAACAGAGACAGAGACAGAGAGAGAAATTATAGAAATTTCCATTTTCTTGAGGGTAGGTAGACCCTAAATTCTTCCTCACTCTCAAAAAAGATTCTGAACTCATCCAAGTTCCTAGAGCTTTATTAAGACTGAGTCGGAAGAAATAAAACGTGTGAGTAAATGCCTCAAACGCTCCTCTCCTGAGATGGCTGAGGTGTACTAGGCTCATGAATAGATTATCAAGGACAAAACAAGGCAAGATTCCCCCAAGAGAAAGCTGGTGAGCTGGTGAGAACCTCTAAGACAAGATGCGGAGGAGACCTTTACAGGCAGATAGAAGAAATCCAAGCCAAGTTTCCAGCACAAAAGCCAGTGCTTAATGAGAAAAGGCACAAAAAGTCAGGAAACAGATGGCAATGGAATCTGGGAGGAGGCAGGCAAGGAATACAAAAGGAGGGACTGTCTGGGAAGATGGCCAGGCTATTGCGAGTCCAGGGCTTGGTTTGTGCTCAGTGATAACAAGTATAGAGTGCTCTGAACACACACAAAGCCACTACTTTGAGAATGTGATTTTTGTAGTATATGCGTTTTTACATCAACAAAGTTTTTATTTTTTAAATGCATAGTTAGAATATATGGTAAAAGCTCCTGAATAGTAAATGTGGGGAGAAACTGTATACTGAGCACCTTCCTGAGTCCTCAGATATTCACACAACATCTTTGTGGATCAATAGAGCTGAAAGTGAAAGACCTTCTCTCTACAGTCACACCTTAGTAACATAGTCAAAGACTAATGGTGCCGAGAACAGTAGCATCCGTCTTCTCCAGGGAAGGACACACCAAGTGGTTTCCTAATACCAATGGCCAGCCCTAAAGACACACATATGGATGACATTAGAGAGACTGAATAATACACACACACACACACACACACACACATACACACACTTGGGAGAGTAGAGGAGAGGTCATACTACCATTCTTAATCAGTATAGCATGATGTAAGCACTGCCTGGCTTAGCATGAGAAAAGAAGTTTACTTCCTATTTCAAGGTGTTCAGAACTATCAGGAATATCAAAACCATATCCCTTCATTACATTTCATACATTTAATGGGGGCATTCAGATAAAACAAACTCTCTTAAAATACTTATTTCTTAAAATAGATATTCTTGTTTTACAAACATTTTCAACATGTATGTATTGTAATGAAATCACAATTACCTTTCCCATTTTATTTACTATTAGTACAAACCTTAGCACATCTTTATTTGCTGACGTCAATTATTTAAGCTAATTCTTTAAAGCTTAAAAGCTTAGTGCGGGTTTAGGAGAACACAAGCAAATACTAAATGAAAAATGAGAATGTAATTGCTATAATTAAACCATGTCTAGCTCATAGCTAATTTCCCAACAGATGTGATATTTGTTATATTTTCCTGTGTGCAAGAACGTTGTAATGTCATTAAACCCTCTTCAGGGTAAATGAACAGGAATGTATAAACACAATTAAAAATTTGAAAACATAACCCTGTAATATAGTAATGGAGAAAATAGTTGGAACAAAAATTGACAGTGAAATCCTTGATTTAACAAATATGTGTTCAGTGTGCTGCTAGTTTTCAGGATGTGTTTTTAAATGTTCTTTGATTTCAATATAATTAAAACAAGGTGAAAATCAGAAATATGGAACAAACAATATGTCCTGAGCCACCGAGCATCTGATATTTTGTACTTAGCACACAGTGACTAATAATTCTAATTAAAAGACAAGATGCATATGTGCAGTTGTGATCTCTGTGGTGAAAACAACCATTGTCAAACACTGTGCTTTCTCCATTGAGGTCATACAGATGTCGGTATTTATATTTTTTGCTTTAATTGAGCCCAAAGTCAACTGGAAAAACCAATGCCTAAACCTCAAAGCTAATGGTAATATGCTGAGTGAGAATGTTGACAGGATTCCTGTGCTAACACAGCATGTTTTTAACTCTCTGTGGAGAAGGGAGGCAACAGTGGGAAACACCTGGAAAGGCTTCCTGAGTAAAGTGAGCCAAGTCTTAAGAAGGAGTCACCCAGGGGAAGAGAACAAATGAGTGCTGTAGATATATGGTTTCCAGAAGGAGGAGGAAGTGTGAGCAAAAGCAGACATGTGGCGAACATCACAGTACATGGGAATTTGCTTTTGGTTGGGTTCTAAGGAACACAGTGTTGGAAAGTGATGGGAGAAAATATGACAGAGGGCATTTATACCACCGTGTGGGTGTCAGTGAGACCCTGAAGGATTTCAACAGAAGCCTAATACAGCCACAATTGCATCTGGTTACATTGTGTTGGCTGCATATAGGATTAAGCTAGTGTGGCTACTTTACGTGATAGTGAAGTGTTAAAGGAGAAGACTATTTTGAAAATATTTAGAAGAAAAATGTATTTACTGAAAGCCATTAGGGACAAATAGATTGGTGAAGTACAAACACATTTTGAACATATCTACCTAAGTAGATGTGGTACTGCCCATCCAGACAGAACGTACTAAAAAGCCCTACCTGTTAGCAGGATACATTCCATCTTAGAGCTGACTCCATTTTAGACTTAGACTTGGCCTCAGCCTAAACTCAGTTACTAAAAAAACCACAAACTGTTGCAAAAACCTCTCCACCCCTAGACAGAACCTTTTTTTTTTAAAAAGTACCTAAAGTTCCAGATATCATAAATAGACTGCCTAAGCTTACTGAGCTCCTTGCTAGCCAATGATATTTTGACATACTTTTAAATGGCAGCCAGTCATGTAACAACCAAGTTATAAAGTCCCTTACCCTGCTGTAACTGTAATGGAGAGGCTAAATCTTAGGAGCTCTGGTCCTTTTATGCTACCCTGCTTTATCAGAGGAGCCTGAGGGTCTGACCTAGGACTTCAGTAAATACTCTCTGCTTTACATACGAGTTCGACTCCTGGTGGTCTTTGGGGACCCTGGGATCTGGGCCTAACAATACAAGCATATGTATGAGGTACAATACATTTATTTTGAACCTCTTGAATATGTGGTTCCGTGTAGCACTAAGATGGTAATGTCCAGAGCTTGATGGAACTGATGTCTGTATCTTAGGATAAGGACCTGTGTGGATAATAATTTGGGAATTTGAACGTGTCACTGACCATTGATAACATTTTCAAAGATATTGTTCAACAAAAGTGACCCCAAATAATTCAGTCTAAGAAGAAATGGACGTTATGGCGTGTGTGGAAAGGACAGCTCATGCAAGAGTCAAAAACTGAAAAGTATGAGAACCAAAAAGGTGTTAGGCAAAGGAAAGAGATGCCTAGCTTCTGTGAACACTCTTCTCTGGCTTTTCTCAACAAGGGGCTGTCACTTGTGAGTGTAAACCAAATAAGTCCTTTGTCCCTGAGTTACTTCTGGTCAGGGTGCTCATTACAACAACAGATATCAAATCGGGTCAAAAAGTAACTCTGAATTTTGGCTAAAAGGCAAGAAAACAGAAAAAGAAAGGAGTTTAAGATAAGTACGGGAATTGAACTTTCCCAGAGGAGGACCCAGAAAGAACAGACATGTCAGGGGACATGAAGATATAAAAGAAGAGGCAGGTCATACTCCATTCACGATGGCAATTTGTAACACAACCAGTTTAAAGTTATCTCCAACCAGCTTACAAATGAATGAGACTCACACCATGCTTATTTTATTTAGCTTTGACAATTAAATGGGGGTCACCCCTAATCTACTTTTTCTAACTACTGACCTGTCTACCTCCCCCGTTGTGTACTCCAGATAGTTGCTCTTTCCCTTGGCCATGCTCTCAGGGTCCATCTCCCCTCTCGGCAGCCTTCTCTACTTTCTCATCCTTCCTCTGGTCCTCCTTTCCTCTCCTCTTTCCTTACTCTTCTCTACCCCCCCCCCCCCAAAACCCACCTACCTCTAATTCCTCCAGTAATTGGCTATAGCCAGTTTTATTTAACTAATAGTTTTAAATCAAGAAACAAGGTTTGCACAACAAAAGCTTGTAAACAGGAGGAGAAGTCACTCCTCAGCCTAAACCTTCTGGTATAGAATTTAGCATTATAAGACATAGCACTAGACCAAGCCTCAACAGCAGTTGGCACAGTATTTTGGTTAGGCTTGGTTAGATGAGGAGTAAACCAGGCCAGATTGTTTCCTCTGTAGTTCAGGCTGCCTAATTTATAATCCTCCTGCCTAAAATGCTGAAGCTAGAAGTACCACCAAACAGGATAACTAGTTTATTTTGTAATTAACAAGTACGAACTTGACATGAAGCATGAATTAACCTCCACAGTGTTTTGCATTCATGGGGACACTTGAGTCTTGGGTCTTCCTTTGGCAATCAAGTTCCATTCTTTCAGTACTATTTGAATCTTGAGAACTTGAGTTTTCATGAATTATTTTCACAAGTGGGAAAAAGAGTGTTTTCATTACAACCATAACAAGATCAGTGGCCAAGGTGAGCTAAATGAATAGGTTATGACACCAATTCTTTAAGCACTTACACTGCCCAGAGAGCAACATATGCTAAAACAGGAAAATACATACAAACATGGAGAGCAAATAAATTATGCATAATCACAAAGCTGTATTTAAATATCCTATTACAAGTATATTTTAAATTTAAATACCAAACCCATTTCAAGTAATTCTATTTTTTTAAGAGTATTATTTATTAGGTATTTTCTTCATATACATTTCCAATGCTATCCCAAAAGTCCCCCCAAACCCTCCCCCTGACTCCCCTCCCACTCCCCTCCCCCACTCCCACTTCTTGGCCCTGGCGTTCCCCTGTACTGGGGCATAAAAGTTTGCAAGACCAGTGGGCCTCTCTTTCCAGTGATGGCTGACTAGGCCATCTTTTGATACATATGCAGCTAGAAACAGGAGCTCTGGTTGAGTACTGGTTAGTTCATAATGTTGTTCCACCTATAGGATTGCAGACCCCTTTAGCTCCTTGAGTACTTTCTATAGCTCCTCCATTGGGGGCCCTGTGATCCATCCAATAGCTGACTATGAGCATCCACTTCTGTGTTTGCTAGGCCCTGGCATAGCCTCACAAGAGACAGCTATATCAGGGTCCTACCAGCAAAATCTTGCTAGTGTATGCAATGGTGTCAGCATTTGGAGGCTGATTATGGGATGGATCCCCGCATATAGCAGTCTCTAGGTGGTCCATCCTTTCGTCTCAGCTCCAAACTTTGTCTCTGTAACTCCTTCCATGGGTGTTTTGTTCCCAATTCTAAGAAGGGGCAAAGTGTCCACATTTTGGTCTTCATTCTTCTTGAGTTTCATGTGTTTTGCAGATTGTATCTTGTATCTTGTATCTTGGGTATTCTAAGTTTCTGGGCTAATATCCACTTATCACTGAGTACATGTCATGTGAGTTCTTTTGTGATTGGGTTATCTCACTCAGGATGATGCTCTCCAGGTCCATCCATTTGCCTAGGAATTTCATAAATTCATTCTTTTTAATAGCAGAATAGTACTCCATTGTGTAAATGTACCACATTTTCTGTATCCATTCCTCTGTTGAGGGACATCTGGGTTCTTTCCAGCTTCTGGCTATTATAAATAAGGCTGCTATGAACATAGTGGAGCATGTATCCTTCTTACTAGTTGGAACATCTTCTGGATATATGCCCAGGAGAGGTATTGCTGGATCCTCTGGTAGTATTATGCCCAATTTTCTGAGGAACCGCCAGACTGATTTCCAGAGCGGATGTAGAAGCTTGCAATCCCACCAACAATGGAGGAGTATTCCTCTTTCTCCACATCCTCGCCAGCATCTGCTGTCACTTGAGTTTTTGCTCTTAGCCATCCTGAGTGGTGTGAGGTGGAATCTCAGGGTTGCTTTGATTTGCATTTCCCTGATGATTAAGGATGCTAAACATTTTTTCAGGTGCTTTATTCTATTCTAAGTGTGCCACATGGCTGGTTGGCTTCTCAGTTTTCTGCATCTGTCTCCTCTTCAGAGTTCAGGGAAATGCTCTTGCATCTGACTATTTCCCAGAATTTCTCTTTCTTTCTGCTAGAAGTCCTGCCTTTTATTTCCTGGCTTAGCTCATTGGCCATAGGTTGTTTATTGACAGATGACGCTTCTATACAATAGAAGAGTTTCTTTCTACAACCAATATTTACATAACCACTCCCTTCTTTTGAAAATAGAAAAAATATTTTCATACAATATATTCTAATTACAGTTCCCCCCCTTCTACCCCTCCCAGTTCCTCCTTACTTCTCTCCCCTCCAGGTCTAGCATTTTCTATCTCTTTTAGAATAGACTTCTAAAAGGCAAAAAACAAACTTAATAAAATAGAATATAAAATGATAAAGCAAAAGTCATTGCATCAAACTGGACAAGGCAACCCAAGAGAAGAAGTGTCCTAAGAGCACACATAAGAATCAGGGACACACTTGTTCATGTACTCAGGAGTCCCAAAAAAATTATTAAGAAAACTAGAATATGGATGCAGAGGATTTAGTGCAGATCCATGTAGGCCCTGTGCATGATGTTGCTTCAGTCTTGGAGACATCCTATTTAGAATTGTATGTTTCAAGGTATCTCTCTCTTTCTCTCTCTCTCTCTCTCTCTCTCTCTCTCTCTCTCTCTCTCTCTCTCTCTCTCTCTCTCTCTCTCTCTCCATAGTATCTGGCTATGGGTTTCATATCTCTTTCCTCCTGCAGGAGGAATTTCTCAGATGACAACTGAATAAGGCACTGATCTATGTGTATAGTGGAATATCATTGGGAGGCATACTTTTTCTTTCTTACTTCTCAAGACGATTACTATTTGGTTCTACCTTAGATCTCTGGGCTATCCAGTCTCTGTTTGGTGGTTACCCAACAAGGGTTGAGTATTAACTCCAATTTGTTGAGAGGGTATTAAGTAAAATCAGACATTTGTTGGCTACTCATATGACATCAGTGCCACAGTTATTCTAGCATATCTTGGCAAGGAAGACAAATTGTAGGTCAAAGGTTTTGTGGCTGGGTTGGTGTTTATGTGTCTCCTTTGGAAGGCTGCAGAGTGTCTTCCCACATCAAATAGACATCAGCCCAACTTCTCCATGTTCAGTGAGTTGTATAGGTTTCCTCCACAATGGGGCCCCTCTGTCAGTTTCTGGAGGGCAACCCATTCTATTTTCAACAGCTTGGTTTATTTAGAGATTCTCATGGGGCTCCCTTGGTCAACAATTCAATTGAATGCAACCCAGTCCTGCTACTGGTGACAAAAGAAGAAAGTTGAGACTCTGTCTCTACTATTCCTAGGAGACCTCATTGGAATCACCTTCATATATTTTAGAGAGCTTCCACTGCACTAAACTTACATATCATTCCTCAAATTCCACTCAATTTCATATGACCTTCCTTGCATTCTCTCAACTTCCCCCCTCCCCCTGATCTTTGTATTTCCCTCTTTTAGAGAGATTCATGTGTCCCCTACTCCCTTCTTTCATATATATATATGAACCTCTCTGGATGTTCAGGTTTGTAGGTTGCTGTTCATTTACTTAATGGCTAATGTCCACATGCATTCCATATTTGTCTTAATGGATCTGGTTACCTCACTCAGGATGAGTTTTTCTTGTTCTATACATTTGTTCACAAATTTTATGATGTTGTTTTTTTAAGTAGCAGAGTAATACTCCCCTGTGCAAAAGTACCATATTTTCTTTATCCATTCTTCTATTGAGGGACATAGGGACATCTAGGTTTGTTTCCAGTTTCTGGCTATTATGAATAGAGCATGGTTGAGCAAGTGTCCTTCTAGTAGGATGAAGTGCCCTTTGGGTATATGCTTGACAGTAGTATTGCTGGTTTGTGAGGTATAATGATTGGCAACTTTCTGAGGAAACATAATATTCATTTCCACAGTGGCTGTACAAGTTTGCACACCCACCAGCAGTTAATGAGTGTTCCCCTATTCCACACCCTCTCCAGCAAGCACTGTCACTTGTATTATTGATCTTAGCCACTGACCTGTATAGGATGGAATCTCAAAGTAGTTTTCAGCTGCATTTCGCTGAAGCTAAGGCTATTGAACACTTCTTTAAGAGTTTTTCAGCCTGGAGGGCATCATCCTGAGTGAGGTAACCCAATCACAAAGGAACTCACACAATATGTATTCACTGATAAGTGGATATTAGCCCAGAAACTTAGGATACCCAAGATATAAGATACAATTTGCTAAATGCATGAAACTCAAGAAGAACGAAGACCAAAATGTGGATACTTTGCCCCTTCTTAGAATTGGGAACAAAACACCCATGGAAGGAGTTACAGAGACAAAGTTTGGAGCTGTGACGAAAGGATGGACCATCTAGAGACTGCTATATCCGGGGATCCATCCCATAATCAGCTTCCAAATGCTGACACCATTGCATACACTAGCAAGATTTTGCTGAAAGAACCCAGATAGAGCTGTCTCTTGTGAGGCTATGCCAGGGCCTAGCAAACACAGAAGTGGATGCTCATAGTCAGCTATTGGATGGATCACAGGGCCCCCAATGGAGGAGCTGGAGAAAGTACCAAGGGAGCTAAAGGGATCTACAATCCTATAGGTGGAACAACAATATGAACTAACCAGTACCCCCCCTGGAGCTCGTGTCTCTAGCTGCATATGAATCAGAAAATGGCCTAGTTGGCCATCATTGGAAAGAGAGGCCCATTGGTCCTGCAAACTTTATCTGCCTCAGTACAGGGGAACGCCAGGGCCAAGAAGTGGGAGTGGGTGGGTGGGGGAGTGGGTGGGGGAGCATGTGGGGGACTTTTGGGATAGCATTGTAAATGTAAATGAAATAAATACCCAATTAAAAAAAAGAAAAAAAAAGAGTTTTTCAGCCTTTTGAGATTCCTCTGTTGCGAATTCTCCATTTAGATCTCTACCCCATTTTTAACTGGATTATTTGGGTTTTTTTAAATATTAGTTTCTTGATTTCTTTGTATATTTTGGATATTAATCCTCTGTCAGATGTGGAGCTAGTAAAAATCTTTTCCCATTCTATAGGCTGCTGCTTTATCTAAATGTATTCTTTGCCTTGCAGAAGCTTTTCAGTTTCATAAGGTCCCATTTATTTATTTTTGATCTTAGTGTCTATACTATTGGTGTGCTGTTCAAATTTTTTTCCTGTGCCAATAAGTTTAAAATTATTGCCCACTTTCTCTTCTATCATATTCAGTCTGTCTTGCCTTATATTGAGGTCTAAGGTTCTCTAGAGTCCCAGAACTTATGGGTAGTCTCTATATAGTAAGAGAATTTGTAATGATGACTTACAGTCTATAATCCAACTCCCCAGAAATGATTGAATGGAAGTCCAAGAATCCAGAAGTTGATCAGTCCCCCAAGGCAAGCAGGGAAAGAATAGCAAATCTTCCTTCTTCCAATGTCCTTCCTTTATGTAGGTCTCCAGCAGAAGGTGTGGCCCAGATTAAAAGTGTATACAACCACAACTGGATCTGGGACTTGCTTTGTCCCAGATGACTTTGAATTTAGAGATCTCCTTGCCTTAGTCTCCTGGGATTCATAGCCACTATGCCTCAAGATCTCCATGTCATGATCCAGGTCAGAAACTTGTATCCCCCAGCCACAAGATCTAGATCACAGGTGAGCCTTCCACTTCTGCATTGTAGTTCGTTCCAGATATAGTCAGGTTGACAACTAGGAATAGCCATTTCAATGTTTTTGATCCATTTGGACTTGAGATTTTGCAGGGTAATAAATAGGAATCTATTTGAATTTCTCTACATGAAGCCAACCAGTTTGACCACCACCATTTGTTGAAGTCACTTTTTTCCCCCAGAGTATCCTTATGGCTTCTTTATCAAATATTAGGTGTCCATAGGTATATGGATTTATGCCTAGGTCTTCAATTTGAGTCCACTGATCAACATGCCTGTTTTTATGCCAAAGCACGTGTTTTGTTTTGTTTTTTTTAATTACTATAACTCTGTAATACAGCTTGAAATAGGGAATGTGAGACCTCCAGCATTTCTTTTATTGTTAAGGATTGTTTCACATATCCAATTTTGTTTTGCTTTGCTTTGTCTTTTCCACAAGATGTTGATAATTGTTTTTTTCTTTCTTTCAAGGTCTGTTTAAAACTTGTGTTGGAATTTTGATGGGGCTTGTGTTGGATATGTAAATTACTTTTTCATTAGGTTAATCCTACTAATTCATGAGCATGGGAGAGCTTTACATTTTCTGACATTTTCTTTGATATTTCTTCAAAGACTTCGAGTTTTTATCATACAAGTCTTTCACTAGCTTAGTTAGAGTTACTTCCAGGATATTTTATATTACTTGAAGCCCTTGTGGAACATGTTGTTTCCTTTTTTTCTCATTCCCTTTGTTATTTGTATAAAGGAGGGCTACTGATTTTTTGTGAGTTAATTTTGTATCCAGCTACTTTGCAGAAATTGCTTTTCAGCTAGCTGTAGTAGTTCCCCATCAGAACTTTTACTGTCTCTTGTGCATAATACTATATCATAGGCAAATAAGGATACTTTGACTTCTTCCTTTCCAAATTATATACTCTTAATCTTCTTCAATTGTTTTATTGTTTTAGGTATCAAAGACTTCAAGTACTATATTGAATAGATAAGGAGATAGTGGATAACCTTGTCTTATTTCTAATTTTAGTGGGATTGCTTTGAGTTCTTCCCACTTAATTAAATGTTGATTTAACCTTTCTGTAAACGGCCATTATTATATTTATTTAGGTATGTCCCTGGTATCTAATCTCTCTAGAAGTTTTTATCATAAAAGGATGTTAGATTTTGTCAAAGACCTTTCTGTATCTAATGAGATGATCATTCAGGATATTGTTTTAGGTTTGTTTATATGGTAGATTGCATTGACTGATTTTCATATATTGATTTATCTTTGCATCTCTGTAATGAAGCCAACTTTGTCATGGTGGATGATCTTTTCTATGTGTTCTTGGATTTGGTTTCCAAGTATTCTATTGAGTACTTTTGTATCAATACTCATCAAAGAAATCAGTTTGTAATTCTCTTTCTTTGTTTCGGTCTTTATGTGGTTCAGGTATCAGGGTAACTGTGTCCTTATAAGAACTGGGCAACATTTTTTTTTTCTGTTTCATTTTGTAGAATAATTTGAGTAATATTGGTATTAACTCTCTTTTAAAGTCTTACAGAATTCTTCATTAAAACCACCTGGTTGTTGCGGTAAACTCTCCAACCCAATTATGCCCCAGCAATGAAAATACAACACAATTAATATGAATACATACTGTGTGCCTAAATTGGGCAGATCTCCCACTACACTACTATCTTCCACATCTTATGAGACCCCTTAGAACTTGTAGTTTCTCCAGGCCATGTGCTCCTGATCCGCTTTTCTTCTTCCTCCGCCTCCTCCTCTGTGTCCTCTCCCTCTTCCATTTCCTCATTCTTCTTCTTCTCTCCACCTTCTGCTCCACCTCCCCTTTCATCTGTCCAATCATCAGCTCTCCTTTATTTTACAAATTAAGGTGGGAAGCAGGTTTACAGGAAATCACCTGACTCATTCCTTGTTGGCAGCCACTCACAGGAGAAAGGAATTAACATCAAATATAATTAGCCCCAGGGCTATCTACAACATTTCCCCCTTTCTGTCCAATTAAAAGACTATTTTGTCTCAGATATAATTGAACATAACTATTACTATTTTGTAATTTATAAAGTACAAGAGACCTAACACCTAGTCCATCATCTTTGTTAATTAAATAGAACCTCTGTCATCTATCCTTACTTAAAAGACTATAGTTCTGCACCTGGCTATGTCTTGGCTTTAGATTGAATGCCATCTGAAAACCATCCTCTCCAATCTGTTCCTCTCAAAGTAAAAAGCTGGGTTCCCTAGGAGACTATGTAGTTTTTCAACCCCATCAGAAATCCAAGAACGTTTGATATTAACTGAAAATATATAGGAAGCCTAACACAGCTTCCAAAACTTAGCCAATGTATAGAGACCGCTGATCACTTGGAGCATCGGTCTTCAGCCCACTGGCCAGGGTTATCTGACAGATTTAGAGAAACAGGGATATTAAGGACTAGCCTACTCTGATTCAGCAGAATCAAGCTGTCCTAACCTGTAATTGTGTCCTTTTTCTGAACAGTATTATTTCTGTAGATGAGACGAGGTAATTCTTGCCTAGTGGCTCTTTTGCAACAACTGGAGTAAAACAGTTTCTTCTTTGAATCCAAGACAGGAAAAGCTGTCAGGAGCAGACTGGTCTCAACAACAAGTGAATAAAAAACATTAAATGTCACATTCTGTGGACTTCTGATGTTTTTGAAAAAACAAAAACAAAAAAGAAAGAAAGAAAGAGAGAGAGAGAGAGAAAGAAAGAAAGAAAGCCAACTGTTTATGTGAAGTAATCTAGACTGCTCTCTGTTAACTACTTTCAGCCATTTCTAAATAAAATAATTGAAAACACCATAACAATTAACTCAGAGCCACGAATTTCCTATTTGGCCCTTAACTCACAGGCTTAAACATCTCAGACATGTTTATAATAACAGCAATAGAAGGACTGCGTCTGAGCCCTATACTTTAAAATTTTTAGTATCAAAGACAACCTATAATAACCACCCTCAGTCCCAAAGCCTAGGGAACTAGGACAACAATTCTTCATAATTTCTTCAAGATGAATGTGGGCGTTGAGATATTTTGAAGGGAGGGGGAAGGGTAGGAAAATGGGGGAGTTGGTTGGCCTTAAGAAGGCCCCACCAATGATTGTATTAGTCTCTAATGTCTGTGTCCTGACTGGATCCAGATGAAAAACCAAGACATCCGGAGTTCAAGCAGGTCAGTTCATCATGACTGATGATGAAATTCACCAAGGCTGTATATTCTGTAATATATAAATCTCCAAACAAAATTTTAGTACCATCAAGATAACCTTTTTGTTTGATTCTCTGGAATCTAGTTCTCAGGGGATCTCCCTGTATCAAATATGATCCATATAACTCTCAAAGGTGTAAATTCCTTAATCACCTTTTCCAAAGACAAAACCTTTTCCCTAATTCAGCATATACTTCAGCCAGTAACCAGGAAAACCTGTAGCTTGCCCTCTGTCCCAGAGGAACAATAAAACAACCATAATACTCAAAAGCACACACATTGTAGCCTATTTAGGCCTTTCTAATTTGTCATGTCAGGTTATTAACACAAAATTCCTGTGGAGCCCACGTTAGAGAGAATATGAGTCTCCTGCAGACTTTATTATACCATCTTTAAAACAATTGATTCATACTTCTATTTTCCTTTCCTTTCCTTTCCTTTCCTTTCCTTTCCTTTCCTTTCCTTTCCTTTCCTTTCCTTTCCTTTCCTTTCCTTTCCTTTCCTTTCCTTTCCTTTCCTTTCCTTTCCTTTCCTTTCCTTTCCTTTCCTTTCCTTTCCCTTTCCTTTCCTTTCCTCTTTCCTTTCCTTTCCTCTTTCCTTTCCTTTCCTCTTTCCTCTCCTTTCCTCTCTCCTCTCCTTTCCTCTCTCCTCTCCTTTCCTCTTTCCTCTCCTTTTCTTTTCTTTTTCCTCTCCTTTCCTCTTTCCTCTCCTTTTCTTTTCTTTTTCCTCTCTTTTTCCTCTCCTTTTCCTCTTTTTCCTCTCTTTTTCTTCTCTTTTTCCTTTCTTTTCCCCTTCTTTCTCCCTTCTTTTTCCCTTCCCTTCCCTTCCCTACCCTTCCCTTCCCTACCCTTCCCTTCCCTACCCTTCCCTTCCCTCTTTCCTTTCCCTCTTTCCTTTCCCTCTTTCCTTTCCCCTTTCCTTTCCCCTTTCCTTTCCCCTTTCCTTTCCTTTCCTTTCCTTTCCTTTCCTTTCCTTTCCTTTCCTTTCCTTTCCTTTCCTTTCCCTTTCCTTTCCCTTTCCTCTCCTCTCCTCTTTCCTTTCCTTTCCTTTCCTTTCCTTTCCTTTCCTTTCCTTTCCTTTCCTTTCCTTTCCTTTCCTTTCCTTTCCATATCTGCTTATAAGAGGCAGCTTTTCAAATCAGGATTTAAACCCAAAATTCCTGTGGAGCCCATGTTAGACAGAATATGGGTCTCCTGTAAGACTTATTAGAGCAATATATATTCATACCAGCTTTAAGTATCAAAAGGTTATATTTCTCTCTTTATATCAATGAATCACCTGGTCCGGAGTCCTTTGTACCTTTGCCTCCCAATTCTTTGTTCATGAGGAGAAGCTTATTTGGAGGTGGGGGAGGCAGGGTGGGGAGAAAAGGATACAGAGAAGCAAGCACAGAAAGGCTCTCTTGGGCATAGATGCCTCTCTGATCTTCTCTGTAGGCCCCTCAAACCCAGTCAGCTTCAAATCCACAGTGATACAGCCTATATCACTGCCCAAGCCCCATTCAGGGGTCGGAGGGCAGTGAATTCTTATTTCAGGTTAGTCAAGTTCAAATCAATACGTTGGGAACCATTTTGTTGCAGTAAATCTCTCCAACCCATTATGCCCCAGCAATAAAAACACAACACAATTAATATGAATACATGCTGTGGGCCTAGATTGGGCAGATCTACTACTACACTACCATCTTCCACATCTTCTGAGACCCCTTAGAACTTGCAGTTTCTCCAGGCCATGTGCTTCTGCTCCACTTTTCTTCTTCTTCCTCCTCCTCTGTGTCCTCTCCCTCTTCCATTTTCTCACTAGTCTTCTTCTCTCCACCTTCTGCTCCACTTTCCCTCTGCCCAATCAACAGTTGTCCTTTATTTTACAAATTAGGAAGCAAGTTTACAGTAAATCACCTGACTCATTCCTTGTTGGCAGCCACTCACAGGAGAATGGAATTACATCAAATATATTTAGCTCCAGGGCTATCCACAACACCATGCCTTGGATATTTTTGGTTTGGGAGAATTTTAATTACTGGTTTTGCTTCACTATGGGTTATAAATCTATTTAAATTGCTTACCTGATGTTGATTTATCTTTTGTAAGTAGTATCTATTATATCCATCTATTTTAGATTTTCTAATTTGATGAAGTACACATATTTAAAATATGACTTAATTTTTTGATTTTCCTTGGTAGCTTTCGTTGTGTTCCCATTTTTTGATTTTGTTAACTTGGATATTCTTTCCTTGCTTTTAGTTAGTTTAGATAAGGATTTGTCTGTCTTGTTAATTTTCTTAAAGAACTATCTCTTTGTTTATTAATTCTGTGTATTGTTCCCTTTTGTATTTTAATGATTTCAGCCTTCAGTTTGATATTTTTGCCATCCACTCTTCTTGAATGTGCTTACTTCTTTTGTTCTAGAGCTTTTAGGTATGTTGTCAAGTTGCTGATATGAAATCTCTCCAGGGAGAGATTTCTGCAGGAAGTTAAATCAATTTTCTGGTATCTGTTGAGACTTGTTTTCGTCTGAGTGTGCAGTCAATTTTGGACAAAGTTCCATGAGGTGAATATGAAAATTAGTCAATATAATTGTGGTGGTTTGAATATGCTTGGAGTAGGTGTGGTCTTGTTGGAGTAGGTGTGGCTTTGTTGGAGGACTTGTGTCACTGTACTTGTAGGCTTTAAGACCCTCGTCCTATCTGCCCTAGGAACAAGTGGTGGAACTCTCAGCTCCTCCAATCCCATGTCTCCCTGGATGCTGCCATGCTCCAGCCTTGAAGATAATGGACTGAATCTCTGAACCTGTAAACCAGGCCTTTGTCCTTTTAAGAGTTACCTTGGTCATGGTATATGTTCATAGCAGTGAACTAACTAAGACAGTAATCCACCAGTAAGCAAACTGAAAGCAAAAACAGACATGATCATCTCATTAGATGCAGAAAAGTTCCTTGACAAAAGTTAACACTTCTCCATAAAAGACCTAAACAGATTATGTGTACAATGGATATACCTAAACATAATAAAGCAAGCATCAACATCAATTTTTGTGTTTGGGTGAAATTTTTCAAAAATATGTTAGGTCCATTTGGCTTTTAATGTTTGTTAGCTACAGTATTTCTCTGTTTAGATTTGTATGTCTGACCTGACCATTTGTGTCTCCCTGTATCCGTGTGTGATGGTTAATATATGATTTATACTGTAGTAGTGTTTCTTTCACAAACTTGGGTGCCCTTTTGCTTGGGGATTGATATTAACAATTCAAATGTCATATTGGTGGATTTTTTTTGAATGGGTATGTAGAATCCTTCCCCATCTCTTTTGATTAGTTTTGGTTTGAAGTCTGTATCATTAAATATTAAAATGGTTCCACCATCTTTCTTCTTCAGTCCATTTGTTGGGATATCTTTTCCAACCTTTACCTTAAGGTAATGTTTATTGCTGATGGTGAGCTGTATTTCATGTATGCAGCAGAAGGATGCATTCTGTTTTTTAATCCATTCTGTTAGTTTGTGGCTTTTTATTAGGGAGTTGAGCTCATTAATATTGAGAGATATCAATAATGATTGTTGATTCCTATTATTTTGTTGTTGTTTTTGTTGTTGTTAGTGATGGTGATGGCAGTGGTAGTGGTGATGGTGGTGGTGATGGTGGTGGTGGTAGTGGTGTGTATGTATGTGGGATTCCCGTCCTTTGATTTTGCTGGTCTAAGAGTTTCCTGAGTATAGTTTACCAGTTTAGGTTGGAGTTTTCCATCTAGCACCTTCTGTAGGGCTGGGTTTATAGATATTGTTTAAATTTTACTTTGTCGTAGAATATCTGATTTTCTCCATCTATGGTGATTGAAAGTTTTACTATGTTTAGTAGACTGGGTTAGCATCTGTGGTCTCTTAAAGTCTGTAACATTTCTTTCCAGGTCCTTTTGGCTTTTAGTGTCTCCATTAAGACCTCATTGTTCTGCCTTTATATGTTATTTGGCCTTTTTCCCTTGCAGCTTTTAATGTTAGTTCTTTGTTCTGTATGTTTAAGGTTTTGATTATTGTGTACAGACAGGACTTCTTTTTGGCCCAATCTATCTGGTGTTCTGTATGCTTCCTGTATCTTTATAGACATCACCTTCTTTAGGTTACACTTTTTTTTTCTATAATTTTGTTGAAAATACTTCCTGGTCTGTTGAGCTGGGTTTCTTCTCCCTGCTTTATCTATTCCTATTATTCTTAGGTATGGTCTTTTCATAGTGTCCCTAGTTTTCTGGATGTTTGTTTCAGGTGTCTTTTTAGATTTAACATTTTCTTTGACAGCTATGTCCATTTCTTCTACTGTATACTCAACACCTGAGATTCTTTCTTTAATCTCCTGTATTTTGTTAATGAACCTTGCCTCTATGGATCCTGTTTGAATTCCTAATTTTTTTTATTCCCAGAACTCCATCAGTTTGGATTTTCTTTATTGATTCTATTTCCATTTTTCTTTCTTAAACAGTTTTATTTGTTTCCTTCCACTGGTTATTTTCTCCTGGATGTCTTTAAAGGATTTATTCATCTCTTCCAACTGCACAGAACTGAACAGTACTTACTGAACTGTGCTGCTCTCCCAACTCACTCAGTACTGCTCTTAAGTAGCCTCTCTTTCTTGTCTCATGATAGTTCACATGACAGCTGGGTGTATCCTATCTCTGACTCATTCTGTCAACTCTATTCATCACTTTGCCTCCCACAATTAGATATTATTTTTAAACATGGTGCTTCCTTCTACAATCTTTTTTGAGATTAAAGGTATGTGCTAAGAGTGTGTCTGTATTCTAGCCAGAGGAATTAAAGGTGTATCATTCCAGCTGGATCTCACAGACCTAGAAGGTCTTTGGATATGATCCCTTGCTAGAGCATCTGTGTTGCTGGGTTAAAATTCCTCATCAGTTGAGGACTGGAAAAAGGCAACTTGGAGGGGAAGATCTATGGGATTCACAGAAGATGGTAAAAGGGGGACCAGGGAAGATGGCCAAAGGTATTCTGCTACAGAGCTAGGGATGAGTTTAGGGGATTGGAACATGGGAGACAGAGGGAGAAAGAACATAATATCTGCAGACAGCCAATCTGGCTTTCTGGCAGGCATGGCCTGTGGGCTAATAGGGGTGTCTGCTAGAGTTAGGGGCTGGGTTAAAGTGCCTAATATACAGTTTTTGAGAGGATGAACTGTGAGATCTACAGGAGATATAGGGAGGTAGGGGGCTGGGGGGGGGCATGGAGCCTGCTACCAGTGTGCTATTACAGTTCTAGGCATAAGACTAGGGGAGGGGGTGGTTCAGATCTTCAGTTAGCTTACCTGTTTCCCTGGCCTGCTTAGCTGGTACATTTCCTGGGAATACTGCTGGGGTTGGTGGCTGGGGTAATGGGATGAGTTTGGGAAAGGAAAGTTGGAGGAAGAGATGTTCTTGATCTGTTGAGACCCGAGTCAGAGTGGAAAGGAAAACGTCAGCAGGTTTCTGCTACAGAGCAGGAGATGAGACGGGGGATCCTTACTTGACCTTTTTAACAATGATTTTTCAATAGCATGATGTTGTTTAACAGACCACACTTTTATTTGGATAATTGTTGAGCAAAAAAAGCCTAAGTCCTGATGTTATAACAAACCTATAGTTGAGTCCCTCATGAGTCTATCCTTAACTAGAATTACTATTGCTTGAAGCAAGAATCACTGGTACAATAGCAAACTATTTTTGGTATTTTGTATTATATTAAGTTCATTACATAGCCAGTATTCTTAACAGTCACAACTTTCCATAAGTAAGCACTACTGAGGACAATCTTCTGTCACCAGGGGCATATAGGTTCAAGGGCACATTAGTAACATCTGATGTTGTCTGACTGGGCATCCCAGTGTCTGCACCATGCCCCCATTTGCTGAAAACATCAAAACCTAAAGAATATGAAACATTTTTAAAGATGCAAATCTGTGTTACAAAATCCTCCCTTCTGCTTGACCTATTGGGCAATTCAAGACTTGCTCTAGCGAGCACCATTCAGCTGGCAACAGAAGTAGGCAGAAACAGCTTTCTATTCTCATCTCTGCCAGGATGGCACAAGACAAGAATTGTAAGCATTAGCTCCAGGGCTCTATTTCCCTTAAAGAGGCAGCTTTTATGTTGAGGGTAGTAACAGAGTCTCTGAGTTTCCTTTTGTCTTCTGATCACCAAAGGCTATTTTGAAATAATAGGATATATTACATTAATTTGAATTACTCATTTAAAAAAAAGAGAGAAAAAGAGCAGGAAAGTAAATGTACTTTCTATAACTTCTCAACTGTAGGAAAACATGGTTTTTCTATTTTACTATCATCATTTTGTCCTAGCTTTTTTGTCATTGTCATTTGTAGACAACCTCTTCTCTTGATAAAAGAAGCAGATATCATTTAGTGAACATCTTGGCTTCCATGATCACATTAAACTGTTGTACAGTGAATAGGAGCAATGCATATGTATAGTCAACTTCATAGCAACTCAGTGAAGCTATGTGGAAGCCCATTAAAGCTTCTGAATATTAGAAAGTTATATACCAAAAAGAAATTGTTTGCTTTCTCTCTGGAAATTCTACTACTTAACACATTGAGATTCAAACTAGTTCTTCTATATCTCATGGCAAGTGACTCACTTGCTTTCTTCCTAAGTTTTTATTTTTCTGGGCTAATTATTTTCAGTGTAGCACTGTTTGAATTAAAACATTTGTAGATAGCTTCTTGCTTTAGTATCCTTCTTTACAGCAGTTTCACATTCCACAGTTCTGTCTGCTGTGAGGACCCAGGAATATATTCCAAAACCACTCTTATCATTGTAGTGTATAGCCAATGGGACCTTCTGTACAGGGGCAGTGGATCTCAACTAATGTAGATTAACTTTGGACCAACTTCTTCAGCAGCTCTATTTGGTGACAGTGCCATGTTGAATATAGTGGGTAATAACCATAATTTTTGATTAAACATGGTTTATTCTCATCAATGCTAACTTTTAATCCTTAAATTATGACTTTCCATGTTATAGCGGACATTATATCATGCAGTAGAAAAAAGTAGCTCACTGTAAATCAGGCTTTGAGCTCACTTTTCTAACAACCCTCTTGAATTAATACAGGAGTCCCAAACTCTACTTTATGACAGTTGTCACAGTTAAATTTATTTTTTTTTCTTGATAAAACTTACGTTTACCTACTTTGGCTTAGTAAACTATTAATTTGTCAATATAACCTTATATTTATTCAATCAGTAACTATTACTGATTAAAAAGCATAAATGGAGCAGTTTTGTTAGTTCCTTTAATACCGTGAATTCTTAGATGAAGTTTATGACTGTTCTTTTAAGGTCTATATCCCAAGTTCTACCAATGTAATTCTCATTGAAAAACATTTCTATAGAATTGGTAGCTGTGGGAGGAGACATACTGTCATGTGGTTGGGAAGTTCTTGGATGGGCCTTCTCCATGTGGACTTCTTTCAGGGTTTTGTGTCTAATGTATGATTCTTAGATGCCTCTGTTGGGTGGGAAATTGGTTTTGTTTTTGTTGTTTTCTGAGCTTGGCTGATTTCAGATCAGGTATGAGGAGTTGGTTAGTCAAACATTCAGATTCTCAATGTAGATTTGGTATTGGAGGACTCAGGAGTCGTCTCACTTAGTAACAAACCAGAGAATATACAAGTGAGACAAATGGGTGGGTGTGCTTGAGCTAGTGTTTAGACTATGCTACCTGACATGCTAATACTATATCAGAGCCCTAGGATATTGAACAGGTTGTGTAGCAGGAGTTGGAGATGGTATAGGCAGGCAAGGTTCCAGGAACTCGTGCTGGATCTGTTCTCATATCTCAGTCCCAAGCTAGACTTGCAGATTCAGTATGGTACAGGCTGGATGATGTTTAGAGTACTCACCAATGTTATTCAGCACACAGATAATGCAACTGGGGCCCAGCCTGGAGTTTAGGAACTGTGAAGGTAGAACAGATTGCACTGGGCCTGTGTATAGGTTGAGCAATTTGGTCCATTCCCGAATGTTAGAAAATAAGCAGGAGGAATGAATCATACTGAGCACAGGATGTACTACCAGGGTAGGTCTGAAAATAGGGGATAGTGCAGGTGACCCAGAGATCAGAGTTTACCAGACTACACCTTGGCAAAGAATGAGGATCTGGGAAAAGGCCTGGGTCTTGGGTGTGGTACAGGCAGGCTAAAGTCAGGCAGGCTAAAGTCAGGCAGGCTCACCATCTGGGTTGATGTAGAGGATCCCAACCTGAGAACTGTAGGGTCAAACCACGCAATGACAATCAAGTTACAAAAAAGCCAAACAACATATATCATTCCAAGCCATCCCATGCTACATTTTAGTCAAATGAAGAAGTCAAGAGGAAATTAACAGCAACATTAAAGTATTACTCTTCTGAAGGAGATAGAGGAAGGAGATAAATAATAATAGAAAAAGAGATTAAAGACTTTCCTTTCCTTTTTTTTTTTTTTTTTTGGTACAGATTCTTAAATACAGAACACATCTGTCTATCACAATACCACAGTAGATTAGAGCCAGAGTCACTGGCACAAAAACCTAGGAATGTTCAAGATGGTTACACACAGGAGCAAAAATGCTTGCATATAACTGTACACACTCATATATTCTAAAATAATTTCTGTATTACATATAATACTGAGTAAAATATAATACTATGTAAACTGTTTTCCTATTGTATGATCAAGAAAAGACTAACAGAAGGAATGAATGTCTGTATATATTCAGAAAGCCTTTTTTAAAAAAATAAGTATTTCTATCTCTCTTTTTAAAATGAAATAGAAACTTTTTTCCTTAAAATGTGTCTTGAATACAGCTTCCGTTCCCTCTACTCCTCCCAGCTCCCCTCAGTCACCCACTCCAAGCAAGTGACCCTGAATAGCTCAAGCCATTTTTATTGATACAATCACCAGTCTGCTCACTTGAACAGTTATTATTTTTTTATTTAATCATAATATCAGCATTAGAGAAGCCCCATATGTTTCCCAATAGCTTCCCATCCTCCTTCCCCCTCCCACTGGGTGAATCACACACACCCCCAACCTGATTTTGCACTACAAAACACAGTTTTAACAAGCCAAAAATAAATGTCCAGCCAGGTAGGTCCTGTGGACATGAGCACATAACTAGATGGCAGCAAATGCAGTTACACACTTGTGCAAGGTGAGAGACAGGTTAACCATTTGTGGGTATAAGTCCACCCCTTTCTATCTTTGAGATAACAATTTTAAGTCAGCCCCCCACCCCCGCCACCAAATACCACCTTTCTGTCATAATACTTTTTAAATTGCAGACAGAGATGCACACACTGTACCAAGCAACCTTTCCTGATATGAACCCTCAGTTCCTGATAGCATCTTCCCAAGAAACATTTTTACGTCTCTGTTCATCAGACACTGCTTCCCCAGAACAGTTAGGTAAGCAGGACTCACTGTTCTCCACCAATGTTATAGGCTTACTCTGTGTGACTATAGCTGTTTCTCTAGGGATATGATTACATGCATGTCCCCCAAATACTCAGAATTAATGGTCAACAGAGGTAGAGGAAAGAGAGGAGGGCTTTACATATTGAGAGTTTTGAGGAAATTATTAAATCATCCACGGGGCTTTTAGCCTACAGTGGTCCTGGCCTTGCCTGTGACGGGCAAAGTGAAACTAAATGTCACTATCAGTATACACAGCATAGACGGAGCTATAGCACATGTGATTTAGGTAATAGGCATGGAAGCCACCAAAATTCACCCACAGCTCCATACTGAGTGGGGAGAGGTTTCCTTGGGCCTTTCCTTTTAGAGTCTCATCAGTGGAGCACTCCTACAGTGTTCCCTGCAGACACCCGTCACTTCCCAATTGCCTAGTGTACCAAGACTGTTTTAATCCTTCAAGTGTCAGCAATGAAGAAGTTGTCCTCTGTAGTCATTTTCCCTTTAATAGATGAAGAGTTTCTTTGAAATTGAAGGACTGACATTATTAAACCAATAATACATAATTGTTCAAAAACTCTTTTAAGATCAAAAAACTTGGTTTTTTTAAATCCCCATTATGTCTGTTTTCTCTAAACTATAATAAAATTATTCCATTATACTCTAAGTCATATTTATTATTAAGGCAATGAATCAAATTTTAACTACAAAGAACAATTATTCTCTTACTATATTTTTAGCTTGAAAAATTCATAGTTTGATGGCTTGGTGGCTTCTGTGATAGCACCTTCTTTTCTAAGCAAGATGCCCTATTTTAAGTGGGCATCCTTACTTTGCCTCATTCCTTCATTTTGTTAACAATTCAGGACCATTAAATGCCTTCATTTCTGTGTGGCTTCACACAAACATCTTCCAGGTTAATGGAGGAACCAGGACACACTTGGTGGAACCTTGCAGGATATTCTTCCCAGTAGAGCTATTGGTGTCTCCAATAAGTGTGGTCCACCCTATCTAAACTAATTGTCAGGAGCTCAAAGCCTCTTTTATATAACTAAGAAAGCATATTCATTTAAATAGGAATTAGATCACACATAAATTCTATCTTTCATAACCAACCCTCCTATATTTAGGAGTACAGAAGTACATGAGAAAGCCAAAGAGAAGAGAGAAAGAAGGGAAAAGAGAAGAAGGGCATCTTGAAGAATGAGTAAGTTTGTATAAGAGTATGTAGTTACTATGTATGTGGGTCTGTGTTTACATAAATGATGCTATAGTATATGAACTCAAGTAGTCAGTCTCTTTAAGTTAGTATATCATAGTTATGACTCAAGGAAAGCTTATGAAAATAGTATAGATTTAGGAATTCCTCTGCTTCAGATCTTGGTCCCATTGCAAGTGTGGCCACATTACTTTACTCTCTCAAGCCACACTGTCCTTATTCCTTGTCATGCTTCACCACTGCTACATCCCAGATAGTCTGTTGTAAGAATCCTTGTCTATTCTTTCCTCATAAGATCACAGGGGCAAATCAGGGTATGATTCCACCATAGGGAATAAATGATTTTACCAGACTTACTTATAGGGCATGGGTGAGGGAGATCACACTGCAAAGTCTTACCCCAGTTGGATGATGGTCTCCTCACAGCAACATAGATGGAACCCAGTTAACCTCCCTGGGCTATTTTTTTTCCAGTATCTCCTGGGAGCCGTGAACAGCTTGCAAAAACTCGGTTACATACCAAATGTCTGGGAGGAGTAAGTGGAACCTCAGGAGAGTTTAGGGATCCTTTCCAACTTCTCCTTCGAGTGAGAGGGTGTCAATGGTAAACAGCCTCATAGTGATGATCTTCCACAGCCAGGCACAGCTGATCCACTGAAGATGGTGGCTGTTTCTCTCAGAGAAATATGCTCTACAATATACCCTGTATTTATAAGAGTGATTTATGCTTAAATTTTTATGTCCATATGAATAAAACTATTGTATATATGTTTTAATCTCTTATTTTATAGCATGTGAGTGTATAAGTGTAGATGCTACATATAATGCATACTGTACACATTTTCTATTATCTTATTTACTAGCATGTGAGTGTATATGTACAGATGCATATGTGGCATGTACCACAATACACATATGGAGGTTAAAAAACAACTTTCTGGAGTCCATTCTCTTCTTCCTTACATGGTTGTGGGGATTAAACTCATCATCAGATTTCACCAAAAGTAATTTTTAACCACTGACCCATTTCACCAGCCCTGTGTATGTACTGGTCATGCGTGCTACTTTCAACATCATGACCAAGAAGCAAGTTGGGGAGGAAAGGGTTTATTTAGTTTACACTTCCATGCTGCTGTTCATCACCAAGGAAGTAAGGACTGGAATTCAAGCAGGTCAGGAAATGGGAGCTGATGCGGAGGCCATAGAGGGATGTTCTTTACTGGCTTGCCTCCCCTGGCTTGCTCAGCCTGCTCTCTTATAGAAGCAAGATTACCAGCCCAGAGATGGTTCCACCCACAAGGGCCCTTTCCCCCTCGATCATTAATTGAGAAAATGCCTTACAGTTGGATCTCATAGAGGCATTTCCTAAACGGAAGCTCCTTTTTCTGTGATAACTCCAGCTGTGCCAAGTTGACACAAAACTAGCCAGTACAATAACCTACCACCAGCCATGTTCCAAAAAAGTGACTCTTATTCCCTTAACAACCACCTACCGTAAGTAGCTAGTCTGCCAAGGGTGGTACTCCGAAGACCTTCTATAACTCATGTTGGAATTTAGACTGGCTTGAGACTGTACAAGTCTGGCACAGGTAACCACAGCTGCTGTGAGTTTATCAGCAGCCATGCCCTCTCTAGAAGTCAACATCTCACTGGTCTCATCTTTATCCACCAGCTCGTACTTTCCTTTCACCTATTCATCTGAAATTGTCCATGAACAAAAGAGAAAAGAGAAGGACCCACATCCCAATACCTCAATCAAGGGCATAGCTGCAACCACTCTTTTCCCACTAGGCCTCACTCTCTACAAGTTCCATTACTGCCCAATAGTGCCAGGGCTAGGGAACAAGAATTTACTCTCAGCCTCTTGCATGGTGAGGTTTGGAGGGACAAAGAAAGGTTAGCAGCCCATTTTAGAGAATATGATGCACACAGGAAATAGAAGGCAGCAGATGAAAGAACTGGATTGAGATTTGAAGTCATGTTTCTTGCAAAGGGAGACAGATTTGGGGATTTGAGAAATTATAAAGATGAAGGAGTTTTGTGCACATAGTAGACCTGCCTTACCAAAGTATGTACAAAGGTGCACAGAAGTTAATGATCAGCCTATGACCACCTGATGACTAACTCTTTTCAGAGGCATAAGACAGAAGTCAAATTTTTTATTACCCACAATATCTTGTAGACAATAAAATTTTGCAATGCATCTTAAAAAATAGAAACTTATGACTCCTTGCCAAAGATCAGTGTCAGCCCACAGAAACAGAGAAAACAATATTGGAATATAGCAGAAAACAAATGGTAAAATGACCTTCAAGAATTCAAAAACTGATGGTTCTAGCTAATTAGGGGTTATGAAATTTCATCCAGAGTCATGAAAGTTTCAAGAAGGAATCTTGACACTATATAAATTCAGGATTTGCCATAGGCTTCCCAGCATATTAAAGGTTATCTAATTTAACAGAGAAAAATGTAAACTTGTTAGAGACTTGTTAGGCAGTCAGTGAGTCTAACACACATTAAATTAAATTGACATCAGGAAAAGAAAGAAAATGCTCGGAGGACTAGGTTAAAGAAAAATTTAATAGTTAATAGCTTTCAAAATTAGATGAATAACACCAAGCTATTTATGAAGCTCAAAAAACCACAGATAGTATGAATACAAAAAACAAAGGTATGACTTTTAGTATGACTAGATGCACAAAGGTAAATATTGAAATGTTAATACTAGAACCATGGTTATGAGATCCAACATATAAATGGAAGTTAAAAAAAAAGTTGAGTAATTAAAGAAAAATATGTTTACATGAATTCATTTTAAGAAGCCAGCATTACCCTGGCAACAAAACTGGTTTAGAATGTAGAACAGGAAAAAAATGATCAACTGCTCTCATGAACATGGACACAAGTATTTTCAAACATATACCTACAAACCAAATTCAGGAGCATATTAAGAACACCAAGAACCATGAATTAGATGTCTTCATCTCATGGTAGGATTGATACATCATCTCAAGTCAATTCCTGTATCTTATATACAAAAAGACTCGAGGACAGAAATGAAGATTATCTCAATAGATGTAGAAAAGCTCTTTGACAAACTTCAACCTCCTTTCATGCTAAAACACCATGGAAAAGTTAGAGGATGGCTCAAAGTAATAAAGGCTCTGTATGAAAAACCAAGGACCAACATTATACTAAATAGGAGAAAGATTAAAAAGTCTCTCTCTTATTATTCTTAGTCAGTATAGTGCTCTACACCTTATTCAGCAATAAGACAAGAGGAAGAAGCAAATAGGATGAAATAGAAAAGGAAAGAGTTAAAGTATCCTTTTTGTGGATGAAATGCCCTTATGCCTAAAAGACACAAATGTTTTATAATATAAAACACTTTGTGATGATTAGATTTAATGGTCAAGGCAACCTAAGAATTATTTGGAAAATAGCCTTAATAATAATTTTCCAAAACAAGTAGGCCTTGGGCAAATCTATATCTGTTGATTCTTAATTGATCTAAGAAGACTTGGCTCATTTTGAGTAGTACCTGTTCCTAGGGTCTTGAATAAGAGAGGAGAAGGTTCAGAACAAACAAGCAAGCATCTATGCCTCTAATCTCTTCTTGCTCTTGACTGTGATGTGATGCTTCCTACCTGGATTTCCCTACATTAATTGACAATATAACTGGAATTGTAAGTCTAATAACCTCTTCTTTAAGTTGCTTTTCACTAGGCAATTTCATCAAAGCAATAGAAATTAAAATAGAACAGTCTTAGACTTGATAAACTGCTTTGGCAGAGTGGTAGATTACAAAGTCAATACCTATAAGTTAGATCTCTCTTTGTAAAAATAAGGGGAAAAGATCATTCATAGTAGTTTAAAAATATTTTTAAAATACAAGAAACAAGGGAGCGAAAAACCTTGCTAACAAAATTTTAAAGTACAAGAGAAAGAAGTTGAAGAATACACCAGAAAATAGAATGATGTCTCACTGGCAGAATTAATACTGTGAACATGTCTATGTTATAGAAATAAGACTACAGAGTCAACATAATCCCCTCCCAAATTTCAATGAGTTTTTCACAGGACAACAACAAAAAATTCCAAATTTCCAAAAGACTCTAATGACCAGAGCAATTCTGAGCAGAAAGATCTCAGCTGGAGTACCATAACAGCTCATCTCAAATTCTGTAAAAATTACAATAATAAAAATAACACAGTAGCATCACCAAACAGACACAGGGTAGATGGAACAACCCACAAACAAGAACAAAAAGTTATTGTCACTTTTTTTTTCTTTACAAAATTGCTAAAAACTTAGCTCGAGGGAGGGGCTCCTTAGTAAATGGTGCTTGGATAACTAGATCCATGCATCTCACCTGTACAAAAATCAATTCAAAACAAGAGAAAGGCCTTAATGTAAGGCTTTACCTTAAGGTGGATAGAATAACATATAGATAAGTTGTGACCTAAGTTGTGTATTTGACAATACAGGTGCAGACTTCCTTAAAAAAGGGTGATTATCACAAGAAACAAGCCTCCAATTTGACAAAAAGGATTATGTGATTCTAGAGGCCTCTGAATAGCCAAGGAAGCAATCATGTACAGCCTACAGATAGAGAATAATACTTGCCAACTATATATAAGACCATGGGCTAGAATTTAGATGATATAAAATAACTGCAGACTAAAAATGATCTTATCAATAAATGGGGTAATGAATGGCAGAATTGTAAATGTCCAATGAGTATTTGAAGAAATGTTCAACATCTTTAGCCATCAGGGAAATGCAAATTAAAATGAATTTAAATTTTCCACTTGCCCTAGTCAGAATGCCTAACACTAATAAATCCATGTTGGTAAAAATGTGATGAAGTGAGACCCCCTATGTAGGGTTGGCCATTTTGTAAATGTTTTGTAACTACTATGAAAATCATTATGGTAGCTCCTGCAAAAATCTAAACTACCATATGACCCAGCTACACCACTCCTAGTTATACACCCATAAAATTATACCTGTTAACTACAGAGTAACTTGCACATCTGCAGTATTGCTTCAATTTCTACAATAGATAGAAATAAATAAAAAATAAAAATCAGAGCTTAGACATTCACCAAAAGATAAATGGATACCAAAAATATAATACATATGCACCATGAGATTTTATTCTGTCACAAAAACTAAATTAGGAGATTTGTACGGAAAAGGGTGAAGCTGAGTATCGTTCTATTAAATGAAGTAAGCTAGATTACAAAGGAGAAATATCACACCAAGTCCCCAGTTGTTGACGATACTGTGAAGTTTGGTCAGGAAAGAAGGAAGGTCTGAGCGGATTCTAACCCGAAAGCCTCCTTCCTGAGGACTAGTTAACATAGTACCAGATGTCATGGACTCTCTCCCAAGGAAGCAACCAATAGTCCTAACCAGCTATGATTCCTCTGAAGCACAACAATGGCCAGACTAGGAAGATAACACTAAGGTTACAACAGTGGTACACACCCTTTGTTGATAACCATCATCTCTGTTGGTTGTAAGTTCTACTCAACAACAGGAAACCTGGTACTGATAACCTAGCCAACTCCCTATAGCTAGTGAAGTCAGGGATCTTGAAAGCAAATCGACAACTACCGCTTTGCTATAATAGAAGAATATCTGTTTACATTCTAAATATTTATCCTTATATTCACAGATGAGTAAGTATAGACCTTACCACATGTGAAATTTTAGGTTTAGGTGTAGCTCTATCTCTTCCTCACTCCTTGTCCTCATCTTCTCTTCCTCTCCCACTCCCTCCATCCCTTCCTCCATCTATCCATTCTTCCTCCCTACCTCTCCTTTATCCCTCTCTCTTACTGCTCTCCCTGCTCCAGTGTATCTTGGGAGGAGTAAGAGGGGCCCATGTGATAGTTTAGTGCCATTATTTTATTAGAATTTAGAATTATGTAGGAGAAAATCCTCTGGGTATATCTGTAAAGGATTGTAGCCTTGAATTGTGAACCAGAATAAGTCTTTTCTCCTTTAGCTAGCATTTGCCGGAATACTTATCATAGCAACAAGAAAAGAAACTCATAGGAAGAGAGGTGAATAGAATATAAATGGAATAGAACATGAAACCAGGAAGGAGCTGAGAGTGGGGTGGCTCTTGAGGACAAAGGGGACCACAAGAAGAGAGAAGGCAGAGGGTATGGGGAATGGGGAAAAGGAATGGGAAAGTGTAGTGGGAAGAAGCTTGGATAACAACCAAGTATATTGACACATATGTAAGAAGATGTCACAATGTAACCTATTACTTTGTGTGTCTAAGTATCCGTTTTAAAAGTCAACATAATATACAGCATAAAATATGCGAAGATTTTAGAAAGGCTGTGGAATCATCTCAAAGGTTGTGCCAGAAAAGAAAAACAGACTTAGAGGCTCAAGAGAACGGAAAAATACAGATGCAAGCAGGCAAGCAAGCAAGCAAGCAAGCAAGCAAGCAAGCAAGCAAGCAAGCAAGCAAGCAAGCAAGCAAAACCAGTTAAGTCAAGAAATCACACCCGGCAGTGGTGGCACAGGCCTTTAATCCCAGCACTCGGGAGGCAGAGGCAGGCAGATTTCTAAGTTCCAGGACAGCCTGATCTACAGAGTGAGTTCCAGGACAGCCAGGGCTACACAGAGAAACCCTGTCTGGAAAAAACAAAAACAAAAACAAAACAAACAAACAAAAAAGAAATCACACACATGGGACACTATAAATGCTGCCTTTTTTTTTAAATCTAAGTTTTGTCAAAACCCAAATAACTGATGGCTGACCCAAATGTCATATTCTGTATAGTTTTACAACTTGTGCATTTGTGAACATTACAGTAAAAACACAGGATTGAGGAAATGGAACCTGGGGAAACTTTAATTTTACTGAACTGCTCAATACTGACATTAAGACTGTTGTAAACATAACACAAAAACCTCCTCCTCCCCAAGAGTGTCAAAGAGACAGAGGCACGTTGCAGTAGGGATTCATAAAGAAAGTCTGTATCAGCTCCCACCCCCAAGTCCCCAGGAATTCAGGCTGGACACCTGCTCTGGAAATGCAAAAGCCCTTGAATTCTGCTGTGGCTCATAGCTCCTGAGTGCCTATGTGGTTGCTCTCATATATTTGATTTGTCTTCCAAGCAATGCTTCACAGACATGTTTTTTTTTTTAATTTTATTTTAATTAGGTATTTTCTTCATTGACATTTCCAATGCTATCCCAAAAGTCCCCCATACCCTCGCCCCACCCATCCCACTTCTTGGCCCTGCTGTTCCCCTGTACTGAGGCATATAAAATTTGCAAGACCAATGGGCCTCTCTTTCCACAGACATGTTTTGATCTTGAATGCTTTTGGTATCTCTCATGAGGCCAGTACAGATATTCATACTCACAATCACAATTTCTCGGTCCCTCTAACAAACTCAAAACATTACATCTCGCTAAGACTTTGATGTCAGTTTGTTTGTTTCCTGCTTTCAATAAAATGCTGTATTTCTTCATTTGAGAAGTATTCTTGGCAGATATTACCGACCAGAACATTATTAATTGTTAAATCTATTCTGACAAATCATGTGCGAGGGAAAATGGAAAATTCCAGAACTCCACCCCCCATGTAAACTCCTCCCAGAGCGCAGCCTGCAAGGCCAAGTTCTTGTCAGCTTCTCCAGGTCAGGCTGTGTCCAGTTGTGGTTCTGAGTGAGGTCAAAGGACATTTGGTTTGTCCACTTCCTTCAGCTTCCTGTACAGGACTGAATCACTTTAGTTTGATAAAAGTATGTGTGCCTGACAGCAGCAATTAACCAAGTAACCAAAGTCCTCTTTAGAGAGTCAGAAATCTTGAGCAGGCCTGCTTCTACCCCCCACCCGCACCCCAGTTCCAGTCCCTCTCCCTCCCAGATCAAACTGTCTCCTCCAGGGATGGGAATGAGAGCTGAGCAGTGAGGCTGGGAGACCAGCTGCTTCCCGCCACCAGCAGAGGAGCGGTTCGGAGCTCAGCCCCGCGGGCTTCTCTGGCGCCCACAACTTGTTTACCCTGCGTTTGGCTAGGGTTCAGGACGCCGGCGCCCCACCCTGCAGGAAGCCCTCCCGGGAAGGCTCGCCCGGCTGCCCCTCGTGGATCGTCCCAGCTCCTCGGCGCCTCTCGCCTTCCCCCAGGCAGGACAGCGAGCTCAGCCGGCGACGCCTGCAGCTTCGGGCGGTGAGAGGGGCCAGCGGGGAGCGGGGGACCCTGGGAGATTAGGGGGATGTGGGATGGAGGGCGCGGGCTCCGTGACAGTGGAGGAGGCGGGGCAGCGCCCAAGGCTGCAGCTCAGCCGCAGGTGGTTGCGCAACTTTCGCTTTGTGGAGTGGGGTGGGGTTTCTTGTGTTGGGGTCCTCTTGGTATCCCCCGGGTCTTAATAGGACAATGGGGTGCCGGGTGAAGGCTCTATGGGAGCATCATTCGGCCCTGGTGACATGAACTCTTGAGGGTGCAGGCCCTTCCCAGGAGACCCTCTCCACACTTTTCCCTCTTGCACCCGTGGAGCCGGTCCCCTCCTTGCAGCTCTGTGGGTCTCTCCTCAGGCCTTGGGCATAGATGTTTTCAGATAACTTTACAAGGTTTTGTGGTCAGGGGCTAAAAGATAGAGACAAGTTTTTGTTTGTTTGTTTGTTTGTTTTCCCCCCATTATTTTACAGAGTATAATATATTAGCCTTTTAGGACTTAGAATTTTATATCTTATAGTGTGTGGATGTACGCACTTTTAAGAACCGCAGTATGGGCTTTTATTTTGTCTATAGTAGTTTAAGTGGAGCCAGCACGAGTAACAGAAGTACATTATGAAGACATTATGTAGTAAGGTTGATTTCTAAGATACTTTGGGATACAGATGCTACTGCAGAAGTAAACACACAACCTCCACCTTCCAGCTCCTTGTTATGGGAAATAAGGAAGCAAGGCATTATGTAACCCTTAAAGTAGCCACACTGTCACATTGTATGGCCCAATGACATCACCAGAACAGAGGACACAAAGATGGCACATTATGCATAATTTAAGTGCATAGGGACAATAACAAAGTTAATAAGCATTCCAGTTGCATCACACTTTGTAAGTCTTTTGAGGCTCAACTACAGGAAAGTACAGTGAAAACACATTTTAGTATAAATAACAAAAAAATGACAAATCCATTTAAACTATGAATTGTGGATAAAATTATGAATATGAAACTCCAGGTATTAAAATTATGCTACACGTGAGAGCCCAATAAAATTTATTTTCTTAGGTGAAAATATCATGTCCCTTAAATAATACATAATTAAACAGAATCCTAACTCATTCATAGTTTTAAACTGGCTCTTTAGCTAGCCTATTTGAAAGAATTGCCACACTGCAATTTAAATAAAATACATGGCAGCTTGTTTTATATAAAAAAGGGTATTCTAAAGAATGAACAGACAGTAGAATGCTCCCAGACATTACAATAAAACTGAAGAAAGAGATTTAAGGATAAAATAAAAATGGGTATTTAATAAACATACATTTTAAGTCAGTGAAAGGGGACTGAAATATAACATTTAAATTGATTATGCTTGGAGTACTGGGCATTTATTTGGGTAAACTAATGATAAAACTGTTATTATAGTTAATATAAAATGGGTAAACATAAAGTGTAGTCAGGATGGATAATTTGAATCCAGATGCATAAAACCCAAAGGTTTGTGCACATGAGAAATGGGAAACATCTGCAAAACCTGGGCCCATTAAGAATTTATTTGTGAGCATAAGTACATAAAAATCAGATATGAATGAGGGGTTGTTAGAAAAAAGAAAGTAATTTAACCACAGCTTGAACAGGTGATTGTCAGTAGCACAATTGAAAAGGAACTCGGATGAGCAGAAAAAGTTCGGCAATTAAAATACCATGCTAACTTTTACTAGACCTGATGTTGAATATATAATGGTTTTGTTGTTGCTGACACAGCAAGAGAAATGTACACGTGCAAACTTCAAGGAGAAATATGAGTTGGCGAAACATATCATAAAGAGAGAGCTGAGAGTAGTTGCATTCATTATATTTCTTTTGCCATTTGTTCTATAACAATACTTGCCCAAGAAAAAAATTAAAATCTGTCAAAAGTCTTCCTTAAAGATGCTCATGGTAGCACTCTCTGTAATGGAGCAGGCTTTGAAACTGGAAATCATCTGCTAGGATTTAGTTGTTTAATTTGATGAATCAGGAGATAGAAGATACATACTCCTAAACTTCGGGAGGGAGTAAATGTTCTAACATGTGAGTATGGTAAAGTGCTAGTTAAAATACTAACAGGAACTACAGGCACACCACAGCGTATGCACACAGTTACAGCATGTATGTATGTATGTATGTATGTATGTATGTATGTATGCTGCAGCTTTTGAGACATTCGGAAGACAGAATGAATTATTGTTACTTTGAGTGTTTATATATTCTTGCATATTTCCGTGTGCATATTTATAAAGAAAATGTTATAACAGAAATAGTAAAGTTACAGAGTATCCATGGTTTGTTTTCCATGTATATATTTCCTTTACAGATAGAGTAGATATCAGTTCCTATAGAAAATATGTATTATCTTTCCTGAAGATTTTCATCTTCTTTTATTTTCCTCTTTTAAAGATCCTTTGGGGATATACTCCTGAAAAACTCCATTTTATCCTTCATGAATATCCATGGTTATGATGTTTATTATAGAGACAAAAGCACAAAATTTTCTGCACTGTCATATTCATTAACTTTGCTAAAAGAGGAAAATATGGGCAAGTTCATACTCCTATATTTCACCAACATTATGCTGAAACCCATTTTAATAATACATATTCTTCTGGATTAAATACATAGATATATTATTCTTCACAAAGAAAAACATCTATTGAGAAAAAACAAAAATTAAACCATTGAATAAGAAAAGCAAATCTTTGGGAATAAATCTTAACATAAAATAAACTTTTAATGCTCTTCATATAAATGACTAAGAAAAGAAAACTAATAAACAGAAAATGAGCAGATGACAAATGGGACATTTCCAGCAGCGGAGATGTAAATGTCTTCCAGATGAAATTACAGCTACTCACCATCATCCATTACAAGACATTCGAGAAATCAAGCCAAATTTTCTTTTCCTGCAAGATGGACAATAGCAAACACTGTGAGCGAGGACCCACTGGATTGTCCATTTTTTTGTCCAGTGTGTGAACTGATTTGTGTTCTTTGGGTAGCCATTTAACAATGTTTAGAATGCACAAATATCATACCTGCTAGCTTTACTTAAGATGTTGATATACAGACTTATCTACATAAAGTGTTTCCAAATTGTTTGTGGTATCATAAATTATGGAATAATTTAAAATTTCACCGTTAAACAGCCAAGCCAGTCAGTTGAACATATTCAAATATTAAATGAGAATAGACATTTTAATAAGATAAGATATGGAAGGCTCCACTCTGTACTAAAAAGGCACACACACATATGCATACACACACACACACACACACACACATACACACAACATTACATACACAAAAACTACACAGAAGTATACATAGCTGTGATTCAAAAAGAACACTAGACAGATGAGGTTATATAATTCTTTTTATGTAACTGCTTAACTGCTTGAGTAAATATTCACTTTCCACTTTCAGACAATGGATGTTTTAAGAATTCTTTTTAATAAGTATAGCTTTTCAAGCTTATCTAAAGTAAGGCGCAGGCCTTCTGTTTATCTAGCGAGAAGATGGCACCGTCCTGACTTGACAACATTCTTGATAATGCACTAGGCTTGGTGATGGTCTATACAAATGTAGCCAGAATAGTTTTGTACACTGTATAATAAAAACATTTCCTTTGAGATAGCTAAAATAAAAAGAGCAAATCATCTTTTTAAACAATTCGGACAGGTATGATGTTAATTGTCTCTGGGTTAATTGTCTCTGGCTACTCTGCTTCCGTTTTAATCCATCCTGTATTTTGGAATGTAGTCCCCCCTGCAACCCACAAGATCTTAAGGAAATAGTCTACTGCACAGTTTTTCTTTGGAAGGATTCATGGTGTGACTAAAATACGCAATAGTTTAGGTTCTAAATGCGACCGCCAGTTTGGATTTCGGTTTTGTAATGGGTTCATTCATTCATTGAAAAGTGTCTTCTCTGGTCATTTCTTGGAGGGTTGAGTTTATGCAAAGAAGGTTTACAAATATATGTTTGCATATAGGTCTGATGGATTTATCTGCATGACCTTTTTTACTGTCCCCCTTATCTTGACAATGAAAAATCCCCGTCTACACTGCCTGCATCAGGTACTCTTTTAATGCCAGCCTTTGTACCACCACCTCTCCGGCTCAGAACTCTGAAAGGTGGCTATCAGGGTCCTTTAGTGACCCTTCACAGTCAGCCTCTCCACTACTGGTTCTCTGGACATGAAGAATCCCATAATACAAGTCAATGCTTCACATCACAGATGCCAAGATGCTAGCTTAAGATATATACACAAAAATATATACATCCAAGTTTTATATCTGGCAGACTTCCAAGGGCTCTTTCCATATGAATTCACTATGAAGGAGTACTTCATAACAACTTTTATTTCCAGGTGATTTTTTTTAATGTTCAGATTATAATATGCCTATTACAGGAAATTTGGAAATTTAAGGAAGAAAGTGTTGTGAGTTTTTTTTTTTTTGACAAATTTTCTCCTTTTTGTATTTTAACAAACTATATTGTAATAATATTGAGTGTACTGGAAACATTACATGTTTCTGGCAAGAACATTTGTATCTATATTTCCCTAGATTATTAGTTTATGATGTTCCACTGTGAGGTGCTCGCCCAACCAGCATGCTGCTGTAGCGTGTAGTTTAGAGTTGCTGCTGCTTGCTTTTAATCTGCATTTGTTTACAGAAAATAAAAACTCCACTTAAAGCAAAACTATTAATTAATCTCTGGACTTAAAACAGAAAAATTACTTAGGTTCAAGAAAGAGGCTTTAGCTGGGCAGTGGTGGTACACACCTTTAATCCCAGCACTTGGAAGGCAGAGGCAAGTAGATTTCTCAGTTCAAGGCCAGCCTGGTATACAGACTGAGTTCCAAGACAGCCAGGGGATATACAGAGAAACCCTGCCTTGAAAAACAGAAGAAAGAAAGAAGAAAGAGGTGAGGGGAGAGGAGAGGAGGGGAGGGGAGGGGAGGGGAGGGGAGGGGAGGGGAGGGGAGGGGAGGGGAGGGGAGGGGAGGGGAGGGGAGGGGAGGGGAGGGGAGGGGAGGGGAGGGGAGAGGAGAAAGGCTTTAGAGAATGGCCCATTAGTATGGTCTCCTTGGTTGTTCCCTTAGCTTTCCTGCTGTACTCACTTGCCCCTCCCCATCTCCTCCCTCTCTCTTTCTCTAGCTTAGTGGTCTTCTGTCTGATCACATTTTGCACAGCTTTCTCATTTTTCTACAGTTCATAGTGACTTTCCGAGAAACTGTTATACAGAGGAAATGTAGAAATGTCACATTTTAATTTTTAATCTGTTTGCCTCACTTGTTTTTCTAACATAACTGTCCTAGCAGGAAACTCCATGATAACTTGGAATGGAGTTGTGCTTTTGGTCTTAGAGGAAGCAGTTTTTCTTGCTGCTTCTTTTGCTAGCTATGGAATGCTTCTTGGGGGTCTTGGCTAGATTAAGGAAATCCCATTCTCTTCCTAGGTTATCAAGTTTGGCTTTATATTTTTAACCAAAAAGGGAAATTGGATCCCCGTGATGTTTTTATTGCGTGTCTATGTAAATTAAGTGAAGTTTTGCTATATTGGTTGATTTCTATATGGAATTATATTATTGGTTATAAAAATACACTAATAAAGGTTTTACAAAAAATTTTAAAAAGAAATACATTAAAGTAAGTAAAATCCTATATTGTTATTGAGATAATTCCTGCTTGTATATAGTGTATATAAATTGATATGGCTTGAGTTTGTTCTGTAGTGTTTTGTTAGCTTCTGAGGTCAAGTTCTTAAGCAATGTTAACATAGCTCTGTTTTCATAGTGTCTTAGTGTGGTTATATCAAGGCCACTCTGACCTGACAAAGCTAATTAAGATACATTCACTCTTACTTGTGGGAGATTTGTGAAAGCTGAACATTCATTCTTTTTGTAAAAGAATTCTGTAGTTTATCAGAGAAGTTCTATGTTCTTAGTCTCTCCCTGTGGGAACATCCTGCAATACTGACTCATTGTCTTGCTATAATTCTGTTCTTATTTCTGCTTCTTACCAAGTCACCTTTAGTGGTGGGTCCTTCTGGCAATCCTTATGGTACTTGGTTGATCTAAACTCTCTCTGTGTGTGTGTGTGTGTTTTCTATATAGTAAGGACATTATAGTATGACCTTAAAAAATGAACAAAAGCAAAATTGACAGAATATGTGGTGCGGTTCAAATCCAGGACCTCACCCATGCTGAGAATTCATTCCCATTGAGTTGCATGCTTGTCTGTGTTCCTTTATTTTTCTATAATTCATCTCTTTGGTTTTCTATAGCTTCTCTGTATGACTGGATAATTTTCATTGATTTGCTATTAACATAGTAGCTTTTTACACAGTCTCCATTTGTCTATTGATTTCATCCAGTGATGTTTAGATTTCTGTTATTGTGTTTGCTCAGTATTAAAACATATCTACTTTTTATATCTTTCATTACTTTGCTGAGACATTCAGTATTGGGATATTTTTAAAAAACATTCATCTTATTTGATTTTAGTATTTGTGTCCATGATGCATGTGTGTGGGTGCCTGTGTCCAGGGCATACGTGTGGAGGTTAAAGGACAACCTTGAGGAGTCAGGCCCTTCTTCCATCCTGTGTAGGTTCTGGAGAGCAAACTCAGGTTATGCTGGTGTGGCAAGTTCCTTGACCCAGTGAGCCATGTCTTGGTCTGGAGAATTTTTTTTAATTCCTAAATTATTTGTAAGATAAGTCAGCATTGCCATCATCCTAGCATTAATACATTTTCATATTTTCCCCTAGGAGTTTTCTAGTCTTTTTCTAGTCTTTTTTTTGTGCTATAATTTTGTGTTTTTACCTGCACATTTTGAGTATTATTTAGGAGAACCTCATTCTTGTTAAACTCCATGGAGATAGCCGACCACCTCACTGTTTGGCCAGGCAGTGCATGTACTTGGTTTGAGGCCTCACTTCTTGGCCAGCTTCTGAGTGTGTGACTTCAATGGCAGCTTTCTTTTCTCTGTCATTCAGCTAGCTCTTGAGTGGACACAACCCAGAACTCAGTCTCAACTTGGGAACTCTTCTCTCTTGTTTGGATCTCCAGGCCTTTGTTAGGTTCTGGGAAACATTATTGGGAATTCTTTAGAGTCACCCTTGCCTACCCAAGGCAGAACAAAAAAAGCATACATGTCTTGAAGCCACCAAGTACACCCCAAACAAAAAGCTTCTTCCCCTGTGTTCCTGCCTCTATAACCAAAGTGGTTAGTAACCTTTTCAGTTATGCAAGTACATATTTCAATTAAGTTGCAATATTAAATTAACTACCCAAAGTCAAGACAGACTCAGCAGTGTCACAGTTGCCAACAAGAATTCCCTCACACCAGACATTTGACACAGGTTTGAGGTTTCCAGATCACTAACATTCTGACAACCTCATGAGTCCAGCTACCCCTTCAGGTGTGGTCATTTTCTATAATAACTCACGGGACTCAGGACTCAGGGCTCTCCAAGTGAGTAAAGCTCTACTACAAGAAATGCAAATCAAGATTAGCCAAATAAAAACACATGTGGGAGGGGCTAGTAAGTTCGGACTCTTTCTACACAACCTAAGGAGCTGGATTCAATGCCCAGAGCACACACTGTCGACAAAGAAACAGAACGTTGTGTCCTGACCTCCACACATTGCCGTGCCTCTTACAGAGCTGTCACCTGCACATGTGGCTTTTGTGTCCTAAACACAAAGCATCCATCTCTTTACCTAGGGAAGCTATGAAACTAACTTGAGACTGAGTGCTCTTTGTATTGGGCTTTCTATGCATAGGCCTGACTGCTAAAACCCTTGGCTATGTGGTTGAACTAAGTCTCTACTCCCCCATCTCCCTAGAGATCAGACAGATAAGAACATTCTAACCCTTTGAACATGTGATATGTTTTTCTGATATGACCAGTCCACATCATGAGACATTCCCTCTGCATAACCTCATGTGTGATCCCAAGGGTATACCATGTATAACAAGAATAACCCTGTCACTGAGACATCCCAAGAGTTTAGAACCCACAACAAGACCAGCCACACTGGTTTGTTGTTATCTAGCGCTAAATTACACATGTAACAACAAAGGTTTAATTAGTATCACTTTCAGTGGAGGTAGAAGAAAGTATTGATTTAGACAGTAGCAAGACCTAGCAGTTATGCATTTTTTTAAGGCTTGACAGATTTTCCTTCATTAGACAAGGTCTACAAATTTCCTTAGAGCTATTAAAATAATAACACATGCACCTGTCTTGGGTCCTGTGACATATGAGACTAAATGTGAACATTTGAAAAGACTCACAATATTTTATTTAACCTTTTCACATTCACCAAATGTAATATGACTCCCACACAAATACAACATCGCTCATATGCCGACAACACCAAGGTCTTCAACTGTGAGGACTATGCTAAGACACTTTGTTGATTCTCTATTCCAAGAACAGAGATATTGAAAATTCAGTGAGCTTGCTATGGTGGCTCAGGGCTATAGTCCAAGCACTTGGAAAATCTAAGCAGGAGATTCTCCATGAGTTCAAGAACAGTCTAGGCTATACTGTGAGTTCCAGGCTAGTCTATGCTACTGAATGGGATCTTATCTCAGAGAGAGAGAGAGAGAGAGAGAGAGAGACAGAGACAGAGACAGAGAGAGAGACAGAGACAGGGAGACAGAGACAGAGAGACAGAGAGAGATAGAGAAAGAGAAAGATAGAGATCTTTAATGTCACTAACATTTTGTTCTTTGTAAAATATACTGCTTGATAAATTCTGTCAACCAACATTTATTACGTTTTGGGCTGCAACTAGGGAGCATGCTCCTTTGTATGTTTATAATTCTATCTGCTAGAGCTTCCCTCTGTGGGAGAGGACAGTGTCTGCCCAGAACCCAGGTTGGTCTGGCAGTTGTTTAGCTGGTACACGTTGAGCGACGGAGTGCCAGGGCATGTCAAACAGTACTGCTATCCATGCACAATTTCCTAGTGATTCAGTAATAATACCGAGCATCTGAGCATTGTCTGTGGGCCTCACACTGTCTCTATGGAACTATTCATTTTACAGCAGTACTTGGAAGTTGGCCCCACAGTCACTCTTTCTGTGACGCACAGGGCAACTCGAAATAGAGCCTGGTTCTCATGGTCACCTCAGTGTCACACCATAGACCTGGACATGTGCTGTCAGCCGTGTTGCTGGCTTGCACTACTGGGTGGCTTCCCAGTCTTCTTTTCACCTCCAGGTGTCTTTACATGAGGATTAAGATATAAAAAGGATATCGTGGCTCAGAAAATGATTGCATGTTAGATTCAGTAAACAGACAGGAGACTTGGGCACTGCATATAGGGCTTTGCTAAGTTAGCTGACGTTCAGGAGGAACTGTCTGTCCTTCTTGTCCTTTTAAAAAAATGAAGTACTAAAAGACAGCCAGAGGCCAGGGTTTTAGAATGCATATACCAGTTTCTAAGCCTTTGCCTGGAGATTCTCACCTGGCAATCAAAGAAACAAAGAAACAAAGAGTCAAAAGAAAAAACCCAAAATCAACCAAAAAACAAACAAACAAACAAACAAAAAAAACCCAAAAAAACCAACCTCCCTCCCAGAGATCAGCACAAGTCCAGTGTTTCACTGTGAATTTCTGACCAGCTTGGGTCTTGTGACTGAACTTTCAAATCTCCATGTGTGTGTTAGAACTTCTGGTTTGATGGGATGCTGTATCATTTCATGATTTGCACAAGCGAAACTTAAAGAGCAATCTTCTGTGTCCGTGTCTCAGCCAGGTTAGCTGTGCTGCGTAACAGGAAACACATCCCTCAGTTCACTGATTATTCCAGGATTAAGACAGAATTCTTGCCTCTGGCAACTGGGAATTATCCTGCTTACATAATATGCTGGCAAACATTATGCATAAGAAAAGAACAGCAACATAGGTAGGTTAGAATGGGCGACATTTAATATGTGTTCTGTTGCTGCCAGACGTCATTTGAAGTAGCAGCTGCAGCTGCCTTACAAGGATGCAGATCCTTGCCCAACCTGGCTTTGTCTGTGTCCTAACTCTCATCTCTCTGTGATGGTCCAGACATCTGTAGTTACCCTGTGTGAATCATATGTCCCCGAATGCCAGGACTTCAGCAGAACTTCCTGGGCTTTGGTATACTAACCTGAGATGTACCCCAGTTTCGAGAACTAATTTCCAGAGTTGATGAAGGCAGAAGCCAGTCTCAACGTAGGATGCACTTCACTGTTGCTGACTGAGAGAACATCTGAAACAATTTACTAGCTATTAAGGGAGGATTAAGATGACAGAATTCTTTCTTGTACCAACTGGAAATTACTGTGCTTACATAATATCTTGGCTAGAATGGTATTGTAAAACTTTATAAGAAAAGAAAGAGAATCGAAGTTGATGAGAAAAGGCTCGAGTCGCTAAAAGGGGGGAGGGGTGTGAAAGGAAACTTGGCTCCCCCAGTCTGTGAGGTGATATGTATCCACATTCTGCTTTGTTTCATTAGTATTCGTTTATATCTAACGTTTTATGGATTTTGCAGGGATGGGGAGGGGAAAGGGGCTTATTTCAGCTCATAGTTCCATATCACAGCTCATGGCAGAGACCATAAGGGAGTGCTGCTTATTGGCTTCATCTCTAGGGGTAGCACTACTTACAGTGCTCTGGATTCTCCCTCATACATCATCAATTAAGATACACCATAAGTCAACCTGGGGAGGCTCTTTTCTCAATTGAGGTTCCCTATTCCCAAAGGACTCTAGCTTGTGACAATTACATATAAAACTAGCCATTTACAGTCAGCTTATACACCCAAAACTCCTTGACAGTAGGGAAACCCAATTCTTCCTGAGGAAGGACCCTATAAGAATAATACTGAAACTTTTATTGTTACTTTTTCTTCTCTGTTTCTTCAAAGGATCTTTTAAAAGTGACTTTTATTTCATGATAGCTATATACTAAAGGAAAGAAATTAATCATACTATTCAAAAACTGCTACACACTGACTGGTTCTGAATTGACATTATTCTAGGAAGCCCTCAACATCCCTATGGCCAACCAATCCCAGTAGGAGTATAGAGAAGCCAACTAATCAGAAAGTGTGAGTTTCTAGAACCCAACCATTCTGAGTGGAGTCTTATATAGAAGACAACCAATCAGAGTAGGGGCTTATGAAAACTAAATGATCATGGTTTATAACTGAAACCCTTCTCCGCTTCAATCGGTGAGTGTGAAAACATACTCCCCGGAAATCCCCTTCTTCCACAATGCAGGAATAGACATGTTTAGTAACTAGGAAAATATACATACAGATTCCCTGATCTGGGAGGGAAGTGATGTTAAGGTGTAATAGTGCATGTTTTAAATCTCAGCGCTTGCAGTCTGTGGCAGGTGGATGGCTGCGAGTTTAAAGACAGGCTAGGCTACATTGCCTGTGTCTGGCCAACCAGGGCTACAGAGAAACATTTTCTATTCCTCACTAAAGAGAGTGTGGGAGGGGGGAGAGGGAGAGAGAGAGAGAGGAGTAGAAAAGGAAGGAAGAAAAGGAAGGAAGGAAGGGAGGGAGGGAGGAAGGAAGGAAGGAAGGAAGGAAGGAAGGAAGGAAGGAAGGAAGGCAGGTAGGCAGGAAGGAAGACTGCAAAAGGTCAGCCTGAAGCTAGCACCTAGCTAGGCTAGGGTTATACTAAAGCAAAAGCAATACTGCATTCCTGGAGTCATTACAGAAATTATTTTCAACCTTAAGTACTTGAAGAATGTATTATTTCACTACATCTGCCTTCACAACACCTGTTAGGCATGTACAAAAGACTGCGGAATCTCAGCGTGTGTGATTAAGTCTGTGTCTTGAATTAGATTCCATAGATCAGGATGTCTGTTTTCACACCAGTCTCAGGTTGGTTCTGCTGCTATAACTCTGGAATAGAAGTTGAAATCTGGGATAGTGAGAGCTTCGACAGTTCTGTTATTCAGGAATGTGTTTTCAGCTATCCCGGTTGAATTATGTTTTCAACATGAAGTTAGAGAGTACATTTTCACATTTGTGAAGATTTGTGTCATTTTGCTCTAGCTAAGACTTCAGGTGCTCTACTGAGTAAGTATAGCCATACTGAAGACAGTGGGCATCATTATCTTGTCCTGATTTTAGTGGAAATGCTTTCTTTTTCTCTTTTTAGGATGATACTGCTGTGGGGTTGCTGCAAATCACTTTTATTGTGTTGAAAAAATGTCCACTGTATCCATAGCATCTTCAGAACTTTTTTCATGAGGAGACATTGAATTTTGTCAGAGGCCATTTCTGCATTTAATGAGATAATCACATGCATTTTAATACCTTAGTTTGTTTATATGTGGCACTGCATTTATTGGTTTGCCTATGTTTAACCACCCTGCGTATCTGAGATGAAGCCAACTTGGTCTTGGTGGACAATCTTTCTGATGTCTTGGATTCTGTTTGGAAGTATTTTATTGAGAACTTTTACATCTGTGTTTATAAGGAATATCACCCTATAATTTTCTACCTTTTTACAGGTCTTTGTGTGTTTTAATATCAAGATAGTAGAAGCTTTGTAAAAATAGTTATGGATTGTTCCTTCAGTTTGTATTTTTTGGAGTAATGTGTTCTTCTTTGAGAGAATGGTAAAATTCTGCACTGAATCAATCTGGCCTTGGTGGGTTTTTTTGTTTGTTGGTTGGTTGGTTTAGGACTTGGATGGGAGAATTTTATTTACTGCTTCTATTCCACTAGGGGTTGTGGATCTGTTTCAGTTGTTTATTTCATCTTGACTTAGCTTTGATAGGTTGTATATATCAAGAGACTCACTCATTTCCTTTTTAGGTTTCCCAATTTGATGGAATACAGATTTTTAAAATGTGTTATTATGATTCTACGATTTTTGCCAGTGTTTATTGTCGTCATCCCCTTTTCATCTATAATTTTATTAATTTGTTTCTCTTCTCTCCATCTTTTAATTAATTTGGCTAAGGATGTGCAAGTCTTATTCATTTCCCCCCCAAACCCCAATCTTTATTTCATTGATTCTTTGTATTATTCTTTGTTTATTTATATTTCATTGATTTCAGCCCTGGATTTGATTGTTTATTCCTTTGTACTCTTTTTGTTTTTCAAGACAGGATTTCTCTCTAGCCCTAGCTGTTCTAGAACTAGCTCTGTAGACCAGGCAGGCCTCAAATTCACAAACATCTGTCTGCCTCTGTCTCCTGAATACTAACATTAAAGGTGTCTTTTATGGTATTATTTCTTTTTGTGTTTTTGTTTGCTTGTTTGTTTGTTTGCGGAGCTTTTAGATATGTCACTAAATTATTAATATGTGATCTCTCCAGTTTTTTTTTTAATTTAGGCACTATAAACGTGCTTCTTAGACCTGCCTTCATTGTCCCATAGGTTTGGGAATATTGTGTTTCCACTTTCATTCAATTCTAAAAGAGTTTTTCATTTCCAATTTGATTCCTGTCTTGATTCATTTTTCATTCAGTAATGAAATGTTCATTTCCTTTGAGATTGTAGCCTTTCTATTACTTTTGTTGTTGTATACATGTATTGTATATATACATAAAGGTATTTACATGTTTTCTTTTACAGGAATAATTAGAACCCATCAAAATGTCAGGTAAGATTTTATGAATTTCCTAAATTTTATTTTATTATTTTAATTTAAGTGTCCGTGTGTGAAGCTGGAGCTACAGGCAGTTGTGAGCAGCCTAGTATGTGTGCTGAGATCTCCATCGGGTCCTCTGCAAAACCAATAAGCACTCTTAACTGCTGGGCCCTCATTCCAGTCCCAGTTTTCCTAGTTTTAAAACGTTTTGTTTTCCCATATGAGTTATATGATTGTTTTCTTTGAAGAGGTGTATTTTATTCTGATATATTTGAGCATTTACACCATTTGACCCTTTAGATACATGTATATGTAAGTTCACTTGAACATATTAATTCTGTGTAAGAAAAGGTGTAAAAACAGTTCATATTTGCACACAGACCTGAAAGGTTTCTTAGTGTTTGGCAGAAGTAGGTAAAGCAAAAGAAAGATAGGAGAGCAAATCCAGACAAGACAGGAGCTGTCAGGAGTTGTGGTGACCTTTGGCCTAGAGGCAAAAGAGTCAGGTGAGGATTCTGCCTCACAGCTAGGGTCTTTTGTTTGCTCTGATATAAAATTCAGCCATTTATTTATGAAATTGAGACCCTTTCTTAGAGTGAGGCAACTAAGGATTTCCTTTCATCTCAATGAGAGAACAAGATATAGCACAATGGAGTGGCTTCTGTGGCACCCGTCAGCAACCTCTGTGACACTGGGACCAAGTGGCTTTGAGGAAGAATGCCGTAAGAGTATGAGCCACAGCAGACATGAACCAAGTGTTTATGGCTGTATTAGGTCTAGTGACTACTGAGAATTTATTTAATGTTTTCAATGTAGATACCGCATTTTCAAAAGACTGTGAAAAAACAGCTTTATATTTCCAGTGTTTCTCAGACAATAAGAGAAAGAATCTCTTCTGTCTGCAGGAGATTAACTGTGTAGGTGGGAGTCAGCAGGTAGCCGGTTGAACCATGAGCATGAGAGCTCAAACACAGCCACAAGCAGTGTGATGTTTAGTTTCCTTTTCAAAACTTACTTTCAGTCTAACATTCATGAGATTTATTAATAGGTGTTCTTCATAAGAAGTATGGGTGTATTTTCAGGTGCTTATAGGAGACAAAAAGACTGCATTTTGCAATCATATTATTACTTACTATGTGGGTCATGTCCCTCTCTTCCTAAAGGTCTGGTCCCCACAGCTCCTGAGCAACCTACAGAGGAAATGGAAAATCAAATAAAATCACCAACTGCTGTGCCTGATGCTCCTCCTGACTACAATTCTCATTTTGCGCCAGGTAATGTGAATTTTCAAATATCATCCTCTTTCAGAATACCATAGCCATAGTTAAGGTTAATTTCTCAGTCAACATTTGCTTCAAATATTGAACCAGGTGTTGATAGAGGGCCAGCTTAACATATTCCTGTGTAAACGCAGGGATAATCTTCTCTATGTTCTTAGTGGACAGAAAGAGAAAACACATGGGAATACAGAACATGGTGCTGTCTGTCACTACCAGAGTTTGGAAGAAAGCTGTGTGGATAAAGCAGGCTTTGATAGACTAGGAAAATGACCCATGTCTTACACAGTGTCCCTGAAGATGTGGTATGAGGCAGTCATGGGTAACTGGCAGGAGGGACAGAGAAGGGGAAGTGCTGACTATGGCATGGATTTTTATGTCTTAACACTATTGGTGGAGACTTGGGAGGAGGGGTTGCCACATATTTCCAGAGTACATTTGAGAGATTATAGTCATTTTAGGAAATAGCCACACCATTTCCGAGGAGCAGATCAAACTGTTCAAATCAGGTTCTGTTCACTATGCAAACGTCTTGGTTTTCTATATATCAGACAAAATAGGCCCGGTTAGGGGTTTAGCTATATCATAAGAGACTCTGTCTAGGAAATGAAGGCCCTGGGCTCAGTCCCAGGAGATATCTTTCAAATTAAACAGGCAAGTTAAAAATGGATTAAATGCCAAATGCACTGCTAATGAATTGTCTCTAACAGTGAAAAGTCACTGTGTTCTCCACCTAGTAGCTAGACCTTGAGAAATAGTTGACAATTTCTCACATGTATATGGTTACTCCTATCTCTTCTGCTGAAACCCTTCATTCTGGGAAATTCTTTCCTACTTCAGGCTCTGTCTCTCACTGTCTCTCTGTATCTCCCTCTCTGTCATCCTTTCTCTGTCTTTCTTTAGCTCTCTCTATGTCTTTCTCTCTGTCTCTGTTCTTCTACGTCTTTGCCTTCCTGTCTTTGTATTTCTGTTTCTCTCTCTATGTGTTTCTGTCTCTCTCTGCCCCGTCCCTCTGCCTCTGTGATTCTGTCTATATCTGTCTCTCTGTCTCTGTGTGTCTTGTGTTCTCTCTCTCTCTCTCTCTCTCTCTCTCTCTCTCTCTCTCTGTGTGTGTGTGTGTGTGTGTGTGTCTTTCTCTCTGTCTGTCTCTGTCTGTCTCTGCCTCTGTCTGTCTCTCTCTCTCTCCTCTGTATGTGTATGTCTCCCCCATAGAGTTTAATTATCATTGCTTGCAGGAACATAGGCTACAAGAAAATGATACCCTCTTCCCCAGCAACCATTAACTGCTAATAGTCCCAAAGCAGATGTGAAGTCTCATGAGTGGATAGATAGCCACAGCTGCTGTGGGTTCATGAAAGCAACAGCTGTGCTGTGTCCACAAGATGTCTTTTAGCACCATGCCTCCTTCATCCTCATCATAATTATGCCTCTGCTTTATAACTGGACACATTTTTCCTAGAAGATCAATATTGCAGCTCACTGGGAACACTAGTAAATGGCTTCCCCATCTCAGCACCCTGTACAGTATCTTCTAGCACTGTGGAAAAGAGTCACCAAGCAAGAAGCCTCTAGTTCAGTTCCATCTTGATTTCTGTGTCTATGCCTATATTCAAAGTGTATGTTTTGTGTTCTGAACAATAAGACTATGCCATCAAGTTCAGTTTGGGGACCAGGAACAATGGCAATAACTTATCCTGTTTTTGGAGCCCATGGCAGTTCCATGACCAACAACTTAGGGAAGTGTCAGTTCTCATGAATTGTGTTCTTCTAATTCATAGAAACCAGAAATAATATACTTGCAAATTTTGGTTTAATGAAATTATTTAAATTCAAATAGAATTTAATTTCCATTATATTCATGAATGTATTTTCCCAGCCAAAAACAATGTCCTGTATTGTTTATTAAAAGCATAGTTAATAAATAAACCATGGTTTCATGGAATCTATTTAAGAAGACAAAATAGTATGACTTTTTAAAGTAAAAAAACAATGGTAATACTAAAAGTTATTAGAAATGAAAATCCCATAGGCAGTTTCTCACACTGGCATTGGGAGAAAGCTTCATCCTGTTCTGTGTAAATTAATGTGAGATATTGTGTTCATACAAAGTTAAACACGTATTGTTTTGTTTCAGCTTGTTTTCCTACAAAAACAGTCAAAACCATTATATGCAATTTCTTAGAAGGAAACATAATATGGCATTTTCTTACACATAATATTTCCACATTTTTTCTTCTTCATTTTTAGCATGGGTTGATATATACTTATAATTAAAATCACTCATTCATATAAATTGGTACATAATTTTAGAAATGTAATCATCGTACTGAATAATCCTTAACATAAGTTCTACTTTCCTTCTGGCTATTGATCATCAACTTTTATTACTTAAAGTGCTTTTATAGGAAAGGCACAAGATATTGTAATTAACTCATTTACTCATTAACTCATTTATAATGATTAGTATTCTTTAAATGGGGTTTTGAGAATCTGAGAAAGGATCCCTGACTCCTAGTTCAGGTGGGCACTCTCGTAAGAGTTCTTTCAGGAATTACAAACATTCTTCATGATAAGTTTAAACTCAAAATGTCCCTCATTCTGCTTCTATAAATACTCATTTTTGTTCTCATTTAGTTTTAACTTAACAGCATTATCAATCATTTAATTATATGTACTTTCAGTCTTTATCAAGTATAGAGAGAATATCTTGTGTGTTCGGTGGATGCATTACCTGTCAATTAAAAAGCCTTTGGCCTTTAATCCCAGCACTTGGGAGGCAGAGGCAGGTGGATTTCTGAGTTTGAGGCCAGCCTGGTCTACAAAGTGAGTTCCAGGACAGCCAGGGCTATACAGAGAAACCCTGTCTAAAAAAAAAAAAAAAAAGCCTTTGCCCAATGACTTAGTCAAGAAATAAGAGGTGGGATATCTTGGAGGAGAAAGAATTCTGAGATAGAGCCAGGTCAGAGGTTTGCCTGGGAAGATGTAAGGAGAGCACTGATAACTAGCCAAAAGGCAGAATGTAGGTTAAAATAAATGCATTATCTTTAGTTGTGATCTAGTCAAGGTAGAGCTTAGCTATAGGGCCAAGGTATTTGTAAATATATTTTCCAGTCTGGATTTTATTTCTGGGAGCATGAGGCTTGGAGGAAGAACCACACCTGACGTCTACACTCAAGAGCTGGTTCTCTCAGTGTTCTTTGGTATTTTCTTGAGTCCTGCCTGGCTCCCCTCTCTTTCATCCACTTTTCTTTTTTTTACTCCCTCATAAAGTGATCTTGACAATCCAACTAGTGTTGTGTACTTTTGGGCACTTATAAATCTCATCCTGATCCACTTTACCACACTACACTTCAGATTTTCAATTGCTACTGTCTGTTCACCATGTTCTCTGCATAGATACATGTCCTCAAACATAATCGTTGAACCAAATTTGACATATTACTCCCATATTCATGCTCCTATTTTCCACACTTTGGAGGCATGTAGGAGCACAAACTAAAAACATTAGAATCATTCCTTAATAACCAGTCCACTAATGAGTCAACACATTTTTTAAGGCCAGTTTTAATGGTTTCTTCCTTGACACAATTAAATTGCCTTGCCTTACATCTGGATGCTAGCAAGTGCCTCCTGCTTAATGTAAGGTTGTGTGCTGAGGATTACACATGTGAAAACATCTACTCTTCATCCTCACGGCAGAGTCCAAGCTGTAGATACAACGCATACGGTTTGCTTATATTCTTACCTTTCCTGCTCTCTAGCCTTGCATGTGAGCATCCCACACACAGCCCTAACTTCTGTAGAGCTGAGCCTACTTTGTCCATTTCTTGTTCTGCTCTATGTTCTCATGAGACCATCCCTTGCCATGGAGGACCAGGTTGAATGAGGTAGCATTTATGCCATAGCTCATGTTATCTCATGGGTTAAGAACCACTCTTGCCATCCCGCAGTACACTATGCATCTCTCTGTGATTGAAGCAGTTAAGTACTTTATAATAACCATTGGTTTTTCTTACAAGCATTAACATGCTCTGAAATACAGGCAGTAATGAGTGTATGAGTCAAAACAACTGGTTCCTAAGGCTGATTTGATTAACGTTCCCTAAATAAAGTAATGTTTACCTCATAGCTTCGTTTTGAGATAGCGTTAGAGAACTGATTTTGTAGTTCATGTCTTTATTAACAAGCTTTTATCATAAATTGGGACGTCACAGATTCACTTAGCTTCAAAAGCTAATGTCTAAATTGCAGGAATTTGATCCCCTGCACTACTGGTTTTGAAGAAAATGCTCTTTTCCCTATTTGTCCTTCAAAGAAACTTCTTCAAGCTCCGGGGTTGTAACTTTTTTTGTACTAACTGATTTTTCTCAGTGTTGGTTAATACAAGACCACTATGCTTTGGTGACTGGGAATGTGTGTGTGTGTGTGTGTGTGTGTGTGTGTGTGATTTAAGGATTGAAATAGTTGACAGCCGTAGAGTTGCTAGATCTTCAGCCCTCCACAGAATCCCCTAGTGAGTGTTCCTATTCCTCGCTTATAATACAGTAAGGATATTGATGTAATGTAGTTAATAATATAGTAAATGTTATATAATGCAGAAATATAGATGCTAGAAAGGCTTCTGGCAGTTCAACAACATCCTTTCATGATTAAAAACTCCAAAGAAACTAAAAATAGAAGAAACATACCCTGATATATTAATGGCTATATAGGTCCCACCTGTAATTTATATTATACCTAATAAGAAAAAAAAGAGAGAGTTTCTCATTTGAAACATACAAAGGTGCCCACTCTCTTCATTCTTGCTCAGCCCAGTGCTTGAACTCTTAGATAGAGCAGTAAAACAAGAGAAAGGAATAAAGACTATAAAGAAAAAGGAACACAATTCTAAGCACTCCTATTTGCAGATGTCATGATTGTATACTTAAAGGACCCATAGAACTCCAACAGGAAGCACTTAGACCTAATAAACACTTTCAGCAAAGTGTCAGGATGCAGAAACAGCATAAAAACAAACAAACAAACAAACAAATGCCTCAGTCTAGACCAATTACAGCTTGCTAAGGAAAACTCCCTTCACAGTAGCTTCAATATAACAAAACACCCAAGAATAAAAGTCCTAAGCATAAAGGTTAAAGGAAGTTAGGAAAGAAGTGAAAGAAGACACAAGACCTCTCATGTCCATGAATCAGCAGCTGTTGTTGTAAAGGTGGTTGTATTATTGAAAATGATCTACAGATTGCACACAATCCCCAACAAAATTTCAACTGTATTCTTCATAAAACTAGAACATATAAAATGAAAATGATCTTCAGATTGCACACAATCCCCAACAAAATTTCTATTGTATTCCTCATAAAACTAGAACATATAATTCTAAATGCACACAGAAAAAAAAAACAATAAGGAAAATACCCAAATGCTAATCTCAAATTGTATTAAAGAGCTGTAGTCACAAAAATGTAGTGATAATGGCACAAAACAGACATGTAGACTGCTCTCTGTTGCTGAACTCAAACACTGAACAAAACTAACTTAGATATTGAAAGGGTTTGTTTCAGTTTATAGGACATAATCCATCCCTTCATCAAGAGAAGCCAGAGCAGGAGCTCAAGGCAGGAGCTGAAGCAGAGCTATTGGAGGAGTACTGCACATTGCATCTCTCTTGCAAAGTTACCACTGTCCTTGTACAAAACCTATGAGGTCCCAGGTCCACTGTCCCAAGGACATCACTATTCACAGTGGGCTGGACCATCTGACATCAATATCAACTACCAAACAAGAAAATGTCCCAAAGAGATGTCCATGGGCCAGTCTTATGGAGGCAAATCTTCAGTGAAGGTTTCCTTTTCCCAAATGTGTCTACTTGTCAAAAAGACTGGCCATCACATAATCCAGTAGAACATAAGATTCAGAGATAAATCCATAGTGAGATAGCCAACAAAATTTCAACAAAGTCACAGTCATACACTGGGTGAGAATGGAATGGATACAGTCTCTTTAAAAAAAAATGGTGCTAGGGAAACTGGACACTCATACATAAAAGAAATTAGACCTGTATCTCCCATCCTACACACACAAACACACACACACACACACACACACACACACACACACTGGATCATAGGTCAATGTAAGACCTGAAATTCTGAAACTGCTGTAGAAAAACTTCAAGACAAAGGCACAGATAAGACATATCAAAGAAGGACATTAATAACACAAGCAAACTCCCAAGAATGGACAAATGGGGTTGCATGAAATTCAAAAGCTTCTGTACGGCAAAGGCCAAAAGCAGCATAATATGCCAGCCTACAGAGTGGAGAAAATGTTGCCAACTGCAAATCAGATAGAATATTAATATCTAGAATAATTTTTTAAAACCCTACAAAAATCAACAAAAAACCTAATCTGTAAATGGCTAATGAACTGAGTGGGCAGTTCAGAAGAAGAAACACAAACTCTCCAAAACACTTTGAAGATTTCATTACCCAGTGTGAAGATGCACAAACAAAGGGTCACAGTGAGTGTGTGGAGGTCAGGGGCCAACTCTGGAAGTTGGTTCTCTCTTCTTACTGAGTTCTAAGGATTGAACTCAGGTTATCAGACTTGTATTGCAAGTGGTTTTACCCACTTAGGCATCTGGCTAGCCCCTAGAAAAATATTTGAAAAGGTATTCAACATTTCTACTTTCAGGGATATGCAAATTAAATTTTATTGATATTGTCTTACCCCAGTCAGAATGGCCATTATTAAAAAAAAAAAAAAGTTAGCAAAAGCTGGAGAGAATGTGTAGAGAAAGAGGAGTCTTTATCAAGGCTGATGGACTGAACATGTAGATTCATGCAGACACAATAGAAATCATGTGGAGCTTTCTCAGAAAGATGAACAGAACTGGCATATGACTCAGCCATATCATTCCTGGTTATGGACCAGAAGAACTCTAAGTCAGAATGCCATAAAAATACTTACCTAGGTATCCACCAACAACAGATCCAGCCTATGTGTTCAACAACAATGGGTCTAGCCTACATGTCCATCAGCAGATAAATTGGAAGGAGAACCAATATAGTGTAATAGAATACATGTGACACGGAAACAAAATGAGAGATGCTTTAGAGAAGGGAGAGCCATCGAGGGAATAATAAGGATGAGGGAGCTTAGAAATGGGAAAAGATGACTAGGAACAAAATAAAATGATGCATGTGTGAAAATGTCCCCACAAAAGCACGTTGTAAGCTAACTTTCAAAAATGCTTTAAAAGGGATACGTTAGTAGTCAGAGTGTTTGAATTTTCCATTTGACATATACTAGCTAGTGTCCTTCAGCAAATTACTCAGTCCTCAGCCCAAGAAGAGCTACCAGCCTTTAATCCTTCAATGGATGCCTTTAATCCCAGCATTGGGGAGGCAGAGACAGAAGGATCTCTATAAGTGTAAAGCCAGCCTTGTCTAGAGAGAGTTCCAGTCCAGTCAGGATGTCCATAGACTTATAAGATGGCTCAGTGGTTAAGAGCACTGGCTGCTTTTCCAGAGGTCTTGAGTTCAATTCCCAGCAATCACATGGTGGCTCAGAACTATCTATAAGGGGATCTGATGCCCTCCTCTGGCCTGCAGATGTATGTGCAGCAGAACACTCAGACATAAAATAAAATAAAGTAAAATAAAATAAAATAAAACAAAGCAATGGGGATCAAGCCAGTAAACAGCCCTCCTCTATGGCCTCTGCTTCAGTTATGCCTTGAGTTCTGCCATGACTGTCCCTCCATGGAGGACTGTGAGATGAAATAAACCCTTTCCTCCCTAAGTTGCTAAAAAAAATGTTCATACCAAATGTGTACACGAAATGTATATGTGAATGATGACAGCAGTGTCGTGATGATTACAAGTGAAGCCAACCCAAGTGTCCGTGAGTTAAATAACACAAACAATCCTATATATTCCACATTGCAGAATGCTAATCAACCATAAAAGAGTGAAGTATTGCAAATGCAATGCATGTGATATAACATGAATAAAATTTGAAGACATAAAGATAGAGAGAAACCTGATCCGCAGGTTACACACTGTATACTACCATCTACGTGGCATGCCCATCCTAGGCAGACCACAGAGCACGGTTTCCAGAGACAAGAGAAGAAGAAATAAGAGTGGCTGTTAATGGATGATAAATCATCTGTATTTAGTCAATGGGGATGATTGCTCAGCTTTGCTAGCAGAGAAAGCAGCAGCAGCAGCAGCAGCAGCAGCAGCAACAAAGCCCACTGAGTTATACATTTAGAGAAGGAAAGAAATTGAGATACTTCATTATTTTGACTTGGACATTGTGTTTGATAAATGGAAACTGGGCTAGGAATCTATCCTAAATCAGATAGGGACTAATATCCAATATATGAAGAACTCAAGAAGGTGGACTCCAGAAAATCAAATAACCCCATTAAAAATGGGGCTCAGGGCTAAACAAAGAATTCTCACCTGAGGAATACCGAATGGCTGAGAAGCACCTGAAAAAATGTTCAACATCCTTAATCATCAGAGAAATGCAAATCAAAACAACCCTGAGATTCCATCTCACACCAGTCAGAATGGCTAAGATCAAAAATTTAGGTGACAGTAGATGCTGACGAGGATGTGGAGAAAGAGGAACACTCCTCCATTGTTGGTGGGATTGCAAGCTTGTACAACCACTCTGGAAATCAGTCTGGCGGTTCCTCAGAAAATTGGACATACCTCTCCTGAGCATATCCAGAAGATGTTCCAACTAGTAAGAAAGACACATGCTCCACTATGTCCATAGCAGCCTTATTTATAATAGCCAGAAGCTGAAAAGAACCCAGATGCCCCTCAACAGAGGAATGGATACAAAAGTGTGGTACATTTACACAATGGAGTACTACTCAGCTATTAAAAAGAATGAATTTATGAAATTCCTAGGCAAATGGTTGGACCTGGAGGGCATTATCCTGAGTGAGGTAACCCAATCTCAAAAGAAGTCAAATGATATGTACTCACTGATAAGTGGATATTAGCCCAGAAACTTAGAATACCGAAGATATAAGTTGCAATTTGCAAAACACATGAAACTCAAGAAGAACAAAGACCAAAGTGTGGACACTTTTCCCCTTCTTAGAATTGGGAACAAAACACCCATGGAAGGAGTTACAGAGACACAGTTTGGAGCTGAGACAAAAGGATGGACCATCTAGAGACTGCCATATCCAGGGATCCATCCCATAATCAGCCTCCAAACGCTGACACCATTGCATACACTAGCAAGATTTTGCTGAAAGGACCCTGATATAGCTTTCTCTTGTGAGACTATGCTGGGGCCTAGCAAACACAGAAGTGGATGCTCACAGCCAGCTATTGGATGGATCACAGGGCCCCCAATGGAGGAGCTAGAGAAAGGACCCAAGGAGCTAAAGGGATCTACAACCCTATAGGTGCAACAACATTCTGAACTAACCAGTACCCCGGAGCTCTTGACTATAGCTGCATATGTATCAAAAGATGGCCTAGTTGGCCATCACTGGAAAGAGAGGCCCATTGGACTTGCAAACTTTATATGCCCCAGTACAGGGGAACCCCAGGGCCAAAAAGTGGGAGTGGTTGGCTAGAGGAGTCGGGGGGAGGGTATGGGGGACTTTTGGGATAGCATTGGAAATGTAAATGAGGAAAATACCTAATTTTAAAAAAACAAAAAACAAAACACAATAAACAAAAAAAAAAAAGAGAGAGAGAGAGAGAACTCAGGCTATTTTTGAAACACTTATTATATTTTGTGGCACAATTAAAGAAACAACCCCAAAATGTTTGTCTTACACATTTGAAAGTATTACGTTTAAACAACCAAGTTTTGAAATTTAGATCCCTTGTTTTTGTTTTTCTGTACTCAGGTCCTCTATAACAAACATGACCTCAGCAGCCCTGGTGGAGGACAAAGTTGTACATTATTTTGTAGCATTTTATTATTCTCAATACTCCTCTTTAAAAACCATTGGCAAGTGCTGTTCCTGGGAGCTTGAATGATTTATAATGACAGAGACAGAGTTCATCAGATGTTGGATTGTGGTGGGGTGTGGAGCATGGGTCATAAATATGGATAAGTACTTTGGACTGAGCATCTTATAACCCTACCCCAAGTTCACCATCTGGGACCTATAAGAAAGGCTAGGGAGGTAGTGTCTCTTTTTGAAGTTTGCCGAGGTCATGAGAGTGAAACTGTTGAGGTGGATTTAGTGGTTTTTTGAAAGATGGCATGAGATTGTTGACCTGGGTATCCATGAAGGGTGGCCTCAAAGAGGGTGAGTGAGCACAGGCTAGATGTGCAGCTGATCTTGGGGTTCCCAGCTTAAAGCCAGGGAAAGCAATAGTTGTTGAAACCACTCCACTTGTGGTAGTCTGATGAAGAAACAAGATGTAAGAAACTGATCCTGAGAGAAACGGCCTGAAGACCAGATGAAAGGACAAAAAGAACTGACTGAGCAGACAACCCAGCAGAGATGGTTATGGGCCCCTTTGCAATAAGCTGCAAAATTACAGTAATAGGTGCATGTTAGACCTCGTGCTAACGGCAATAAAACCAGTGAAATGCATTTATGATTCCCAAAGGAAAAGCCTCACACGGTGGTGAGAGGCTGTCTTGTTTCTCAGTGTGTCGAACTGTATTTCGATATCTGTGAAATGGGCACGCTGTTATCATAAGTTTTCAGAGTGTCATGTGAACTAATATGCCAACAGCTCCCTTAGTACGTGGTAGATATTTGGGTACACAGTCAGAGGTCAGCAGGTCTACTTTCTTTAAAAACATGTTGCGTGGTTATTTTCTCGTGTAAAAATTATATAACTTCTAATACACTAAACTGATATTTTCATCTGTTTGAGAACACAGGCCCTGCTGGACCAGTTGCCTCTCCTTCTGCAGGCTTGCCTATGGGATACTACATTCCCCAGCAGCCCGGTGCCATCCCCTTGTACCATCCCACTGGTGGCACCCATCCAATCCAGTACCAGCCTGGCAAATATCCTGTGACGAATCAGCCTGCTCCCATAATGTGGATGCCAGGGCCAGCTCCTGTGCCCAACTGCCCTCCTGGTTTGGAATACTTAGCTCAGGTACTCTAATAGATCCAAAATATTTTCTATGAAGTATGACCATGGGGTTTAAAGAGAGGGAGCAAGATGTTGGCTAGAGCAAACAGGGAGATAAGTCACTGACAGTAGAGGCAGGTGATGGTGGATTTGCAGGTAGACAGTGAATGCAAGAATGCGTTCATAGGACACATTCATTCTTCTTGAAGCAACAAAAATAACTGTAAAATTATTCAATATGGCTTTCTGAAAAAAATTAGAAAACTAAGAATGAGAGTCACTAACTTGATGCCATGCCATGCCACTTACAAATAAAATGAATATATTAAGAAAAACAGCCAGGCGATGGTGGCGCACGCCCTCAATCCCAGCACTTAGGAGGCAGAAACTGGCAGGTTTCTGAGTTCGAGTCCAGCCTGGTCTACAGAGTAAGTTCCAGGACAACCAGGGATATACAGAGAAACCCTGTCTCAAAAAAAAAAATGAGAAAAAAGAAAAAAGAAAAGGAAAAAAGAAAAAAAGAAAAACAAAATAAGAAGAGAAAACTAGACAAAGAGAAGGGATCATAGAATGTTCAATCCATGGCTCCTTCTCAACATCTCAGACTCTCGTTAACACCCCTGAACCCCAAGCACATAATTCTGCCTTTCTGTCTTCTAATTGCTTTTGTTCTGTCCCCACAGTTGGACAACATACATGTTCTTCAGCATATTGAGCCTCTGGAACGTATGTATAACTTTGTCCTGATTCACATTGTGTTTTGATTAGAGGTATTTTAATCAGATGGAAATTTGTATTACTTCATACCTAGTCCCTCATTTTGTGTTGATGGCCTTTTCTAGTGATTCAAAGAGAGAAGACTATTTTCTGTTACTTTATATTCATAAAAGCAGTAGAGTGAATTATTATATAGAGTCTTATCTATTGCTACTCCATGCACTGATGATCTTTCATCTATAGACCTCTGGAATGACAATCATAGTCAGGTGGCTTGGTTCTCAGCTCCCTGCAGGTCCCTTGTGCTCAAGGTAGGAGCTGGCTTGGGTCATTCTGAATTTATTTTTGTATTCCCAAGTACCATGTCTCCAGTCATTTTGTCCATTTCATGAGCTGATTAAATCGTAGTCTGATGTGTGATTCGTTAAACTGGTTTTATTATTAACATTTTCTGAATTTCAGGAACATTGTATTATCTATTACTTTTATGTGGGAAAACTCTGAAAATAATTTCATATTAAATCTAGCAAAAGTTTGGCATTTTGAGAATGCTTAATGGCTCACATGGTTGTAGTTCACCTTTTCACCTGAAATTTTTAAAAATCTTTTTGGCTTTCAGCCCCGATCATACTACTATCACTACTACTACCAAAACTACTACAACTACTACTTCTTCTCCTCCTCCTCTGTCTCCTTCCTCCTCCTCCTCCTCCTCTTCATCCTTCTTCTCCTTCCTTCATCTTCTTTCATTTAAATAACAAAGGCTGTTTGAAGCCTGTCTCACCTGGTTCTAACTTAAGATCCTTTTTTCATTCTAACTTTTAGTGATGACACGTTTTGAAACTAATAATAGATATGATATCAAGAACAACATAGACCAGATGGTCTATATCGTAACTGAAGACACAGATGACTTTACCAGGAATGCCTATCGGAACCTACGACCCTTTGTGCTCCGGGTCACTGACTGCCTGGGCCGAGAGATCATGACCATGCAGAGGCCTTTCCGATGCACCTGCTGTTGCTTCTGCTGCCCCTGTGCAAGGCAAGAGGTCAGAGGCCAGGAATGGGATTCAGGGTTGCGTCCTGATCTGCCCTGTACACAATGGTTGGTCTTCTTCCTAAACATGCAGGAAAGCTTTCTAGCCCTACTGCTCAGAATGAAACTGAAGCTAGTGGAGAGGAAGGGAGCTCAATTATATCACAAGACAGACCTTAACCGTTTTCCTTTATCTCCTTATGTGATAGATAGGTGGCAGGGTGGGGGTGGGAGCATCAAGTGCAACTTGAGGCTGCTTTGGCAGTCGTTACTTTCTGATGAATTAGGTACTTATAGGGATGGACAGTAATCATATGTTACATAATGGTATCAACATATCCCACAGATGACAAATTGGGAAGGGCTTTTGATTGCTGGAGCCAATCACAGCCTACAGTTTTCTGCAAAAAAAAAAAAAAAAGAGTCTTAAAAGTAGATGTAATGCCATCCAGAAGTACCCTGAAGATGGTAGAGTTAGACATACAGTGTACATGCTCTGTGTTGTGGCTTGGTCCTTCTCGTGTGCCATAACACAGGTCCAGAAAAAAAATTGTTGCAGAAAACAAGCAAACAATCAAGAAAAAAAAAAAACAATAACAAACTTGTACATGAGTCCCAGTCTCTGTGAGGCCATGTGTCTTGAAGATGCTGTTCCCTTAGAGTCATTTATCACTCCTGGTTCTTAGAACATTTCTACCTCCTCTTCTGAATAGATACTAAGACCTGAGATTGTAGGTGTAGATGGAGACATTCCATTTAGGGCTGAATGATCCTACATCCTTATCTCTGTATATTGGCCATTTGTGGGTCTCTGCGTTATTTCCCATCTGCTTCAAGAAGCTTTTCTGATGAGGGTCAAGTGAAGCTATGCGTATAGCAATAGGTCACTGAGAGTCATTTTATTGCTATGTTCTGTTAGCACAGTAAGAGTAGATTTTCTTCTATAAGCATGACCTATCTGGTCCTGGGTTCTTGGCCACTTGAAATGGATCATGAAATATAATCACTGGTCATGAAGTATGATCTTCTTAATGAGTTCTTGAATTCAGTTTCCAGTATTTTCCTGAGAGGTTTCTGTCTAGTGCTCTGTGGGTTTCTTTTATGTTCTGCCATTATATGGTTTTGATACCAAGGGAACACACTACCTTTGCTCAATTAATCTTGTTGGTTATTACTGTTCTGATTAAGTTATTTATATCTTCTTGACTTAATTTTTGCAGATGAAATGCATTAAGCTGTTTGGAAAGTTTTCATAGCATTGCCTAAAGGTACTTTTGGATTACATTGGACTTTGTTTTAATTCATCTCCCTTGTCTGTAATTTTGTTAATTTTTGCCCTCTTTTTATTTTGGCTCATGTGGCTAGGGATCTTTCAATCTTGTCCATCTTTTCAAAAATAAAGTATTTTAGTTGAGTTTGTGTAGCTTTTTAAGTTATCAGTTTTCTGCCCTAATCTTTATAATTACTTACCATCTACCTCATTTTGACTTGGCTTGCTGTTAACTTTCCAGAATCTTTAAGTGAATCATTAGATTATTTGAGAGCTGACCTTTAATGGAGGCCTTCCCACCTCCAATATTTCCCTTAGAACTGCCCCTGTCTGCGTCCTGGTTATTTGAGAAGCTTTGTTGTTATTTTAACTTGAACGTATTATTGTTTCAAGTTTCTCCTTGATTTCTTCAGTGATCCAGTGTTCATAGAAAGTGTGCGAGTACTGGTGTAATTTCTATAGTTTTCCTTCACGCTGTTTCTAGTTTTATTCTGTTGTGATCTGACAGAATATAAGGAAGCGTCTCAATGCTCTGTATTTGTTAAGGCTTGCTTTGTGGCCTACAATGTCACCAGTTTCATTACTACGGAAATGATCTCCATTAACAAACTTCCCACTCATCCTCGCTTTCACCACTAGATTTTTGGCAGCCACTATTTCATTCTGAAGCTCTGCAGTTTGTTCCTCAAGGAAGTCATGAAAAGGGAAGCGTCCAATAGTCACTTTCACAGCATAATGCTTCACTAACGAGCAACCTTGGAGAGTATTTTAAAGTCTCATAGGCTTAAACATTTATGAAATTTTGGCTCTAAGGAACTATACAATTTAATCCTTTATACAGGTACAAATATATATATATATATATTTGAATAATATATATGAATAGTGTGTGTGTGTGTGTGTGTGTGTGTGTGTGTGTGTGTAATGGCTCTGACAATGTCCAATGCTGTATAAAATCCATTCCCAACATCCTTCTGAAAGTGCAGAAGAAAGCAGGACAGCAATGGCCCTTTCACACTGGACTTCTTAAAGAAAGAATTTAATCTATATAACTCTTGTTTTTAAAAGAGGGCTCAGGACTTTAATCCCAGCACTCGGGAGGCAGAGGCAGGCGGATTTCTGAGTTCGAGGCCAGCCTAGTCTACAAAGTGAGTTCCAGGACAGCCAGGGCTATACAGAGAAACCCTGTCTCGAAAAACAAAAACAAAACTAAAAAGAAAGAGAGAGAGAGAGAGAGAGAGAGAGAGAGAGAGAGAGAGAGAGAGAGAGAGAGAGAGAGAGAGAGAGAGAGAGAAGGTCTCATCTTTTATAAAATTTTAATGTACAGATAATTAAATAGAACAGGATAGTGGACAATATTTTAAAATCTTTAATAAAATGCAGTTATCTACCTCTACATGGAGGTTTTTAACTGTGACAGCACAGCACTCCACCCCATCAGCAATTGTACTTTCTGTGCTTTTAGCTACTGTAGACAAATGTAGTCTGAAATGCCAATGGCAAGTTCCAGAAATAAGCAAGTCATAAGCTGAATGGTATGGGGAATTCTGAAACATGAATTATTCTTTTGTGCAGAGTGTCAAAGGTGTACATACCATGCACACAATGGCAGTTGAAAGCGGACATTCACATGATTTCTACTATAAGACAGAGTGTTGGAACTGTTCTTTTGTTAGTTCTGTACAGTGCCTAATTGATACATTAAACTTTGCTAGAGCATGTGTTTATTGTAAAGCATGCTAAATATTGGGTTCAGAACTCTTTGTACTTGAGGCGACTACTAATGCCTTTGACTACTAATGCCTTGGAACACAATCGCATCAAAGGTGGAACGGGGGGGGGAGGGGCACTCATAGTTTTCACAATGCTTCATTCTCTTGTGTTTTTGTTTTGTTGTAGTTGTGTGTAGGAGATTTAGGTTTTCTGGTTAAGATTTTTTTTAAGTTAACTGGTCACACCTAATGGAGTTAGAAAGCATGAGGGTCCTAGATGAAACAAAGGTCATTATTGTGGCCCAGCCACATGAGTACCAGTACATTCATTTAGGGTCTTCTTTGCCTCAAGTCCTTTAGGGTTGGCTGGGAGAGGTGGTGTATTTGTCCAGACAGTGCTGTGTGTCCTGATAGAAGCACTGAGATTAGATAACTGGAATCTTATATCAAGCAATTGAGTGGGTAATTAAGCCTGTTCTTGGTCCCACAATGAAACATGACCTCACCTCTTTTGAGTGCTTTCTGAAATACAACCCTGCAAACAGCCTTCAGGGAAACACAAGTCTTTCCTTCCCGACATTTATTCTCCTTGCCCTTGAATGACTAAGAACATATCCAGATGTGTGCATGCACGCATGGGGGGGTGGGGGCGGCTGCACATGTGTGTACGTGCGTGTGAGTGACACTGGTGTGCATTGTGCACATAAAGCATCCTAACCACTGTCACTGTTTCGTACACAGCTGGAAGTGCAATGTCCTCCTGGGGTCACCATTGGCTTTGTTGCAGAACACTGGAACTTATGCAGAGCCTCTTATAGCATCCAGAATGAGAAGAAAGAGAGTATGATGAGAGTGAGGGGTCCGTGTGCGACCTATGGCTGTGGCTCTGATTCTGTTTTTGAGGTAAATATATGTCAAAATAGGGCTTCTACTCTCCTCACTTCCTGTGTTCTACATCAGACCCTACCATGTTCTTCAGTGGATTTACATGTGAGTCAGTCAGGTACTAAGAAGAAAGAATTACTTATCAGTTGACATCAACCCTTTTCACATGGTTCCTCATGGTTACTTGACGTTTTTCAAAATGTGAGTGGCATTGCCTTTTTAGAACCATTTTTCCCCATTTAGAACATGAAAACTTTTGGGAATAAACAGCATGGTTTTATCAATTTATTCTTGGTGTATGTCATCTCTTTCCTTGCTAATGATTTCTAGAATGCATACATGTATTTTGAAATGCAAAAGTCCAAGGAATGTAGCCCTTAGTATATTCATAAGGGCATGGATATAATGAACGATAGGGTTATTTTAGCATTTTCTCAATCAAGAAGGACATTTGATTTTGCATTTATCCCAGGAATGTTAGAAAAGAAGTGCTGAGGTTTGGGAAACAGGGAGCTTGCTCTAATTCCTTTAACAGGATGAGGCTTGGTATACATTAAGCTTATTCCTTCTCCTATTTCCTATGATAGCAGAAAGCTTTCCTTAGTTTTTATTTCATATTACCATGAAATGAAACATTGCTCACTCGTTAATAGTATTGTAGAAAATAATAACAAACCACATTCCTGGTGTGGGCTGTGTGCGATCATTCCATTGTGAGTGATATTGGCAGCTGTGTTTGGGGTATTTCTACTGAGTTCAGTGTCAGTGTCTCTCTTTTTAAAGGTGCAGCCCATTCTTAAACCATGCTCTGCTAAGATAGGGTGGGCATGGCCCACAAAGGCTTGAGTGAGTGGTCTGCAGTGTATAGTACAGACCTCTTAGTTTTGCTTATAGGTTCCCTTGGTTGGAAGTGACTTTGTATTCCCAAATTCTCTTCCTCTGCTACAGAAAGGAATTTAATTATCAATTCAAACTGTACTTACTGATAGAAATCCCCAAAAGATGTATTTAAGGACTAGGAAAGTCCACTAGGTTAAGGATTTTAAGGTATATCTCAACTCAGTTACTTAACAGTTTCAAGACACTTAACACAGAAGTTTCTCATCTGAAATTATGTTTGTTCCTGCATTATATAGGATCACTGCACGAACTGCTTCTATGAAAGGGGCAGAGCCACATCCCCTGATGCTTTTCATAAAGCCCTGTTCTTGGCATTGCAGATCAACTCTCTAGATGGCGTGTCTAACATCGGCAGTATTATCAGGAAGTGGAATGGCTTTTTATCAACGATGGTAAATGCTGACCACTTCGAGATTCGCTTCCCTTTGGCCCTGGATGTGAAGATGAAAGCAATGATTTTCGGCTCTTGCTTCCTCATTGTAAGCCCTTCTCTGTGGCGTTGAGAGAATCATTCCTTATGATGGGAAGCAGTGCCATTTCTAGGCCCATGGTTGGCACTGGGTGACTGATTTTACTCATTTGTAGCAGCGACAAAAATACTGACCTTTCTAGGGTGACCTTTCTTAGCTGTGTAAAGTCGGATGGGGCGCACCTGAAGGTGTCAGGTAGACAGTGGGTGCAGTTGGCTTCGTTTCCTATTGGTTATCAGTCTCACTACTTCAAAACAGCTGTCCTGTGAAAATCAATATAATAAAGTAACTAGAAAGCAGCTGCCCCCTTTTTTCTTGCATGTCAACTGCAGTCATGCTCACTGGTGTTCCATCCTCCTTCGGCTTCGCTGAGCTTTTCCATCAGTTAATGATAACATTTTAATTGGTGCTGAATATGAACAGCTTATTATCTGCCTGCATTCTCACACATTAGCTGTACTCATAAATATTTCATTAGATTTATTTACCGGAATAGGATGTTCCCATGATAAATTGTGAAGGCTATTAAATGCATTAATATAATTATTTCTATCTATCTGCCAACCATCTCTCAATCTAAATATAATTCCTTCTCCAATTTCAGGACTTCATGTACTTTGAACGACCTCCTCAGCGACGTACATCAAGATAGAAGATCAAACAAATCATCAATCAAAAAACAAAAAAAAAAACAGAGAAATTTGCATTCAGCTTATATATAGCTTTCAGTTATTAGCACATATATTTCTCTGGCTTGACATGTGTCTCAGTTGAGTATTTAGCTTCTTAAGACACTAGGTTGTTCTGAAATCTCTGCTCCATTAGCCAAATAAACATATACAGATGCAAGCATTACTGCTATAGGCATGTGAGGTATGGAAAGTGAAGCCCTTGGTTCTCAACTTAACAGGTCACGCACATCTTCTGTACCTGTCCCTCTCTTCTTCATTAGGACAAACTTGATTCCGGGTGAGAGGACTGCTACTCTTAGTCTTCATCTTTAGGAGCCAAAAAGTGCACAGAAATAATGTGCTTTAATGTGAGCAGAAAATGTTTTTGTGTGTGTGTGTGTGTGTGTGTGCACCAGAACATCATTCTGCAACATGCATACAAGTTCTTAAAGTTCTCAATGGGGAATTTTGTTTTATTACAAAATAAAAGGTATTCTCTTTATAGGCAGTTTATATTTTCTATGCATAATTCTTCATACCCTCAACTGGGCAATGTGGATCTACCTATATATGAAGGTAGGATGAGGGTACCAGGGAAAGTTGATCAGCGCCATAGCCAGATAAGGTCTTGGCATCTTACACATGTTGTGTGTTTGCTTACTCAGCAGATTTAGTGTGGCCTCTCTTATTTACACATGCCTTTTATCTAAGTGTTTATACTGATGTCTGGAATTACCTATTGTATTTTTGTATCTCACTTGATATTTTTTTTTTCGAAATCCATCTAATGACCAGGATGTCCTCGTGACCAACAGTTTATTAAAGCTGAACATATAAATCCTGTCATTGCTTTAATACTGGTGACTGCTTTGCGTGCTAAACAACTCATTATATGCAAACAGTAAGAAGACACAGTAAATTTGTTGCTTCCATGTTTTCTCCAGCTTATCAGTGAGGACTATGGAAGACCAGCAGATTTATACTAAGGACAGTGTATGTATGAATCACTGATTTAATTAATGAGTTTCACGCCTTTGCTTTCGACCTCCACATAGATGCTGTGTGGGTTTATTTTAAATGGATATATTCTTTTAGAGTTTATTAAAAAAGGATTACGTGCTCTTGGGTTGAGTTACCCTGAAAGAAGAGATGTAGCCAACAGGCCTTTTTGAAATAACAGCTGCTTCCGCTTTAATTATACTCATGTTTTTATGAGAAAGATTGTTCTCCTCAGTTATCAACTTGCTGCTGTTGAGTTTTTATTAAAAAAAATTATGAGTTCTTGACTAAAAACTAATTATCTTAAATGTTAAAATGTACCTCTAATTTTAGCTAGACATACATGATTTCTGTATGATATCTTGTATTTTGCATATAGACCAGATAAACAGAATTCTGAGAGCTCAGGTATAAACCTGTCCTTTACCCACCCACATTCTAGCACTTGCATCACATTGGTAGTGAGGGTCAGAATACTTTATAATTCTGTACTCCATACTTCCGTGTTTATGATGCTAATACTTCTCTAACAGCAGAATTCCTCAACATAAGTCATGCAATTTCTGTAACGCAGTAGAATTTCACTGTATCAAGACAGCCTAGTTAACTAAAAAATAAACAACTTGTTTTCTAAAAGTTCAGTGTTTTCTTGTTTTCTCGGGTTTCTTAGACTTTTAAATATGTGATAGAACTAATAGTAAGATGGTATTTTATTTTATTTTCTGAAATTATTTGTGACTGAATCTGAATGCTTTCTAGAGAGATTTTTAGGGAATTTATTATTTACTAAGCAAGCTGTTTGCATTCTTGTATAGATTTACTAATAAATCAATTACACAAGTGCAGTAACAATTACAAGTAGAATAATAACTAACATTTCTTTTGAATATATTGTCAATAATTTGATAATTTTATAAGTGTATTTTTATCATGTTCACCTTAACCCTTCCCACTAACTTCGCCGAGGTCCACTTCCACATCCCTGCACCCCTGCTTCAGACCCACTTCTATGTCCCTGAACCCCTGCTTCAGACCCACTTCCACGTCCCTGCACCCTTGCTTCAGACCCAGTTTCACGTCCCTGCACCCCTGCTTCAGACCCACTTTGATTTTGTACTTGTCTATTTTTTACACTTGTTTTGTTACATTGACAATTTCATATGAGTTCTATATTTTATTATTTCTACCTCATATTCTCTCCAACAATTTCCTTGTTCCTCCCTCTCCTTCTCGAATACATAAGCTCTTCTTTAGTCAACATGCACACTCACACACAGCTTGATAAATCCAGTTAGCATTGTTCTTATGTGTATGATCAACCACTAAGAATTGGATAATGTATTAGGGGCTAATCACTAGAGAAGACTTGTTTATCTCTCTTTTAGGTGGACATTCATTGAGAGTAGCTCTTCATCTACTGGAGAGGTCCTATGAGTCTTCTCTCTTCCAGGCAGGAGTGTCCATTAGTATTTGCCATTGTGCAAGTTTATTTAGAAGACCGTGTTATGATCTCTGGGGTGCTCCCTGCCATGTGTAGAAAATATCTCACTTCAAACCTTGCTCTCCTGTGGTTTGTACAATTTCTCTACCCCTCTTCAGAGATGTTCCCTGTGTGGTAGCTCTATCATTTGAAGATGGGCTCCCATGGTCAGTTCTCTATGTTCCCTGTGTAGTAGCTCTATCATTTGAAGATGGGCTCCCATGGTCAGTTCTCTATGTTCCCTGTGTGGTAGCTCTATCATTTGAAGATGGGCTCCCCATGGTCAGTTCTCTATGTTCCCTGTGTGGTAGCTCTATCATTTGAAGATGGGCTCCCGTGGTCAGTTCTCTATATTCCCTGTGTGGTAGCTCTATCATTTGAAGATGGGCTCCTGTGGTCAGTTCTCTATGTTCCCTGTGTGGTAGCTCTATCATTAGAAGATGGGCTCCCATGGTCAGGTCTCTGAATAGTTGTCTTCTTCCAAGACAGCCTTTATTTGTTACAAAAAGGAGCTTCTTTGGCAAGGGTTTGTATTTGTTTCTATTTGCTTAACATTCTCTTCACACTTGTATCAAAGGAGCTTCTTCTTTTTTTTTTTTTTTTTGAAAGAGAATGTCACAGAAATCCACAAGTGTTCAAAAGTCAGAGAGTAACTGAGAGTCTCTTGTCTAGCCCCAATTAAAATCGACATTTATTTCATTGGTATTTTCATATGTGAGTAATAAATTTGCATCATTTCCACCACCTTCCCACGCTTCTCTTATTTCCTTGTCCCTCCTATTCCACATTTACAACACAGTTCCTATGCCTAAGACTCAAGGAACATCACAGAAGATGAGGCCAAAAGATAATACAAGCCAAAGGACATCTGCAATGATATATTGTCTTTTGAAAGAAAAAAAAAGATAAAGAAGAAAACAAAATTTAGGTGTTAGGACAAGGGCTGGGATGGCTTTGGGGAAGATGTGGAAATAAATATGATCAAAATAGTCATATGATCAAAATTCTTTTAAAAGTTATTAAAATACTATTTTTGGAGAATCTTCTTTGAGAGATGAGAGCTAAACTTATCTCTGATACTAAGATAAATCCTTAGGGTGCAAGTGGGAATTATACTCCTTTAAGAAAATGGCAGTCACAGGTTCTCCTTTAGAGTCTACAACATCACCCTCCATGGGTTATCGGTTAGGGCATGACTCCCTTCCTATTATGCAGGATTTAAGTCCAATTAGACAGCTATTGGTTACTCCAGGGATGTAAGTGCCACTATTGTAACCTTGGGTATATTTTACCATTCTGGTCATTGTTATAGTTTGTAAACATTACAGCTGTGTCTTAATTAGAGTTTCTGTTTCTGTGACAAAGCACCACAACCAAATGCCACTTGGGTTTCTTTCGTTTAGACTTCTACTTCACAGTCCACGGAAGTCAAGGCAGGAACTTAGACTCATGAAGTGAAGCAGAGACCATGGAGGGGTGCTGCTTACTAGCTTGCTTTGTGTGGCTTCCTCAGCCTTCTTTCTTATATTTTTGGTTGTGAGCCTAGCCTTTAAGGGCTGAGCCATCTCTCCAGCCCATCAGCCTGCTTTCTTATTCAAGATCCAAGATCACTGTCCAAGGTGTGGCACTGACCCCAAGTGAGATGAACCTTCTCATATCATTAAGAAAATGCTCTACAATCTTGCTGGCAGGCAATTTCTAAACCAAACCTCCTTCCCAAATTACTGTGCCTTGTGTCAAGTTCACAAACATCAAGCCAGCACATGATGAGTAGGACTAGTGGTTAGTTCTCTACCCTCTGCTCTCCTCCCCCAGGCTTGTATACCACCTTTGGATACTTTGAGAGCTAGTCCTCCAGAAGGAAGCTTCCAAGTTGGTTCCACCTCAACTAAGTGTATACTATGTTCAGCAACAGTGTTTATCTTCTTTTTCTGGAAGGCAGCCAAAGGCAACAGTGCTCTGGTTGGCTTGGTTGTCACCTTGATACAAGATAGAGTAGCTAACAAGAAAACCACAATTGAAAAAATGCCTCTGTAAGATTGTCTCGCTGGCAAGCTTCTTAATTGATGGAGAAGGTCCCAGGCTGTTTTGAGTGGTACCACCACTGGGCAGGTAGTCACCATCTATCCATCAGCTTATGGACTATGTAGATTGTTTCCATTTCCTACCTATTGCAAGTAGAGGACAGTGAACATGGTTGAGCAAGTATCTTTAGAGCAGGATACCCAGTCCTTTGGGCACATGATAAGGAGGAGTATAGGAAGGACACAGAGAAAATGACTTTCTGAGAATTTTCTCTGGAGCTTTACACCAATTTACAGTCCCCACAACAGTGAACGAGGGCCTTCCTTTCCACACAGCCTTCAGTATTTGCTCTTAGTTATTTTCTTGATCTAGACTGGGATAAGGTGAAATCTTTAATTTTCACTTCATTAATTTGCTAAGGATGTTGAACATTTTTGACATATTTCTGATCCATTTGTATTTCTTCTAAGAACTCCTTAGTTTATTTTTCCCTTTTATGGTAAATGGGTTTTTTTTCTCACATACTATATCCTAGTGATGCTTTCCCCTTCCTTTATTCTGTGCAGTTCCTCCTCCCTACCCCTCCCATCTGGATACACTCCCTTTCTGTCTCTCATTAAAGACAATATAGCTAAAAGTGGTATTATATGATAAAATAAGACAAATTGAAGGGGAAAAGCCCAAGAGAGGGCACAAGAATTAGAAACCCATTCACTCACACACTCTGAAATCTCATAAATGCAATAAACTAAAAGCCGTAACATTCATACAGGGGACCAGCACAGACTTTGCAGGTCCTGTGCTTCCATCGCAGTCTCTGAGAATTCATTGAGCTGTGATTGCATTGATTTAAAGGGCCTTGTTTTCTTTGTGTCCTCCAATCTCTGTGGTTCATACACTCTTTCTGCCTCCTCTTCCATGGGGCTCCCTGAACCCTAAGGGGAAGAATTTGATGGAGACATCCCCTTTAGGGTTGTGTGTACCACGGTCTCTTATTCTCTGCATATTATCTGGCCATGGGTCTCTGTATGTATGTCCATTCACAGCAGGATGACAGTTCTCTGATAATAGCTGGGTAAGGCACTGATCTATGAGTATAGCAAAATGTCATTAGGGGCTATTTTATTGATACTTTTTAAAAAAGAACAATAGTATTTGAACTAGGCCCTTGAACTCTCTAGTTTTAGGTTGTTGGTCACCCAGGCAAGTCAGCTGCAAGTTCCATCTCTTGAAATGTGCCTTAATTCAAAGGAGATATCTGTTGGTTATGCCTGTAAGCATTGGACCACTAGCATGTCCTGCAGGCAGGACACCATTGCAGTTCAAAATGTTTCTCCCTCATCAATTTTTGAATTAAGACATTTGTTTCCTTGGCTTAAAAAATCCTCTATTGTATGTACTGCTGGAAAATATTTTCTCCCACTCTGTGCGCTTCCTATTTATTCATTTGACTTGTTGTATCCATGCTTTTCCTCCCAGAGCTTTTCACCTCCCTACCCAACTTCAACTTCATATCCATGTTTTTCTTTACACTTTAAATGACCTATTATCCAATTTATGTTGACCATGCTATCCTTGGTATGGGGCTATTCACTAGAGTATAGTTGACCTGCTAGAGGCCATACCCTTAACGAAAATTGGATCTCTTTCCTGGCAGAGATCAATTGTCCATGACAACTCCGGTGTTCCACTCCAGGCTAGAATGTTAACTGACTTGATCTTGTGTGGGTCTTGTACAGTCAGTCCATCACAATTGCTGTGAATTCATCAATGTAGTAGTTCTGTCATGCCAGAAGACACTGTTTGACTCCATTATCCCTAATCTTCCACTCTCATACTAGTTCTGTCCCCTCTTTTGTGATGGTCCCTACGCCATGGGAGGAATGTCCCATCTATGGAAGAGCATTCAACTGGAACTTAATCTCCCTTGAACTTTTTCCCATAACTCACAATATTTTTCCCATGTTCCTCTAGGCCTGTCTTCTATGCAAATATCATAAATGAGAGAAGCGAAGTGATACATCCATGCAAAGTTGGGGTGAGTAATGTGGTACCCAGCATCACCAGGCATGGTTAAGAGGAGCATGTGTTAGATGTCCCATCAATATTTGAGAAAGACAAAAAAATATTGTATGTATGTGAACTATTATTAGAGTACCCACTAAGCATGGGGTCAATCCTTCCCTGCTTTATCCCATCAATAATCATTTAGTTGACTATCTACTAAATTTAGGCACTGAACTGAAAAGCAAATGGAAGCACACACACAAAGCCAATACTTAACTACTACTGTTTGCAAGGGTTTGTGGTCAAGATAGATATTTAGAACACACATCTCTAATGACTGCAGTAGACACTGGCCCTTTGAAGTACTGGTACAAGGATGTACTGCTGCGACTGTGCCATATAATACACTACTGTCCCAACCAAACTATTAAGGCTGTCTGTATCACATGACAGAGAAAGCATCTGGAAGTGCTGATAAATTATGCAGCCACACGTGTCTGCAACTGGATTCCATTGTAGTTACCATTTTAAAAGTCAATCTGTCAATTTTCATGAGGAAAATGGAAGACTGGCTATTTGTCATAGTAATGCATGAAGCCCAGACACTGTCTAGCTTATTTAATATGGTTCATTAGGAAGCTTTTATTATCCAATAGTGACCCCTGTCATTGATGAAAATAGACCTGTTTGATAGGCACTCTGAGACTTTTGCGGTAGGGTGGAGAAGACCAAGTTGAGAATTCTGCAAATGTTTACACATTTTACTGTCTACACAAGGTTACACCTTAACCACTGTGCTCTGTTCTGGGTAGTGTTTTGACAATTTTTCACATTAATGGCATATAAGAAAACAGAAACAGGACAGAGGGGCAGCATGTGTTCATGTGGTTTGAAATGCTAGAATACAGTTGGGAAGGGCTTGGGGCACAGAGGAGGCCTGTGTGAGGTGTGCTTTCTTCCGAGTTCAGTTTCCTTCCTGCTAGTGCCCCAGGGGTACCAAATGAACACCCTTCCTGTGACAATATATTTTTTAAATATGAAATCCTAAACAATGGAGGAGAATATGTGATTTTTAATTTCTCCAAAAGTAATTTAATTTTCCTTCCTGTAGTATGAGTAACAATAAGATATTATTAATTAGACATAAATAATATAAAATATTGCATATAAATGCAATATTTATAATATAATATGATATGGTATAATATAATACAGTATATGCATCATGCATAATTGCCTTTGTGGCCACTTAGCAATGGATGAATTTCACACTTTGTATCAGTGTGTACCTCTAGGGCTTTCTGTTTTGTTGGTGAGTCTCTGTTCTAAAACCACACCTTGGTAAGCTCAAGGCTGACCACCAGCCTCATTCTGGATAGTGAATCAGAGATAGGGTAAATTTTACTCAATGTGTTAAAACAGACTGTAGGAACCCGTGCAGCCTCTCTTCATTGTCAGGCATTGAGATTGCTTCTCACTTTTAGCCTCTACTAAACCCTTACTCTTCCATGTGAACTGCACTTTGCCGTCAATATGTTTGGTTTATACTGCAACCAGACTTTCTAGGCTTCTGCCAGCAAGAGAATTTTAAGGTTATTTAGTTTGCAACTGTAGCAGCATAGAAAGAAGCTGTCTTAAAACACAGTGTGAAGTTCCCGTTATATAGGGAAAGTTCTATAACATAAGCATCAAACCATGGCACTGTGTCCGCAGATTATTGCACTATGTGAGTTCTATTTTGATTTGAGAGAGCGTCATCTTTGTAGCCATCACATGATTCCATTCTAGACTGTCTTTAAATGCTTAAAATTTCTAGTATTGCTGTTGAAAAGGTTGTTAATGCTGAAACATAACTCTCATCTCAAAGGCAACAAGAAATTGTTGGTTCTGGACTGTGACCACAGATTTAGTAACCCCGAATTCCTTATTCAGTGCTGAAGCATTTTTCATGGGGCTTTACAGCAGCAAGGACATCATAAATCTAATCCTCTCCAGCCACCCTGGTGGGGACATCAGAGAGGCAGGTGACAGCAAAGCAGAGGATCTGAGCCATGTTTTCAGATGCTTGGTTGTGCTCTTAATTTTGGTAAAGAAGGTGTTCTGCTAAGTTAGTGTGTTCCAAATGCTTTTATGGGTCACAGCAGGTTTGGTTACTGAGGTGGGCAAGACATAGCTATTTTGGTGGCTATAACTGGCCCAAGGTAAATTGTAATTGAGCTCTAGACCTGCACCATTCCAACCTCACTACAATTAAAGATGTTATAAGTTAGTCAGCCTTGCAGAAGATTCAAATTGAAGGTCCAGCTTCGCGGAACTTTTGTTCCTCCCAAATTCATTTAAGATTCATTTAATTTTCCAGCTCCCCAATTACTGAGGCTCGGATAAAGTTCATTTGTCAAATTACAGGACGTTTTCACTGAACAAGTTCTTAAAAAGTTTGTCCAAATTCTCTTCACTAACCATGAAGGCTAATTAGAGCTTCAATTCTTGCATGGCATGTAAGAAGAGATTGAAGTTGTACTGTCTTTCAGACTGTTGATTGCTGTGGGGATACACAAAGGGAGGGTACTTGGGAGAAGGGACTTAAGAACAAAGTCTTACTCCTTATGCAGCCTCCCACCCCTGGTGTCCGAAGATGGAATATGACACTGTACGGTAGGGGGCAGCACAGGCCTATGGATTTCACTAGTGAACCACAATTATTTTCTCAGCCAAGACTCCATCTGTTCTGATCTATGAGATGTAAGGATTTGAACCTAGAAAGGGCATTTAGGACCACTTGCGTTTCATTCTAATCTTCAATGAAGGATTTTTAAATTATTTACTTTTTATTTTGTTTATTTACATTTCAAATGTTTTCCCCTTTCCCGGTTTCCCCTCTGCAAACCCCCTATCCCATCCCCCATTCCCCTGCTTCTTTGAGGGTACTCCCCCAACCCACCTATGCACTCCCGTCTCACTGGCCTAGCATTTGCCTACACTGGGGCATCAAACTTTCACAGGACCAAGGCCCTCTCCTTCCATTGATGCCAGAAGAGACCAAGGTCATATGTCCAAAGTACCCTGGAAACTCGGAGAAACAAGGAGAGAGAACACAGTTCTCCATTTTTTTGTTCGTTTATTTGTTTTGTCGGTTCTGTTTTTCTTTTTCTTGCTTCCTTATCATAAAGTCAAGACTCTCGCAGAGCTTTGAAACATTTAACGCAACATTGGTATTTTGAGTTTCTTCTTAGTTTTCGAATTTGTTTTTCCCTACTCTTGAGGTCAGTGTACATAAATACACCAGCACCCGGAGAGATACACTCTTGCTGCTGTCGGGGGTCCAACCGGGGCAGGGCACAAAGTGACGACCTCATCCACTGCTATGTTCTTCCTTCACAAGGCTCTGCAAGTCAGTTTATCACTAGGCAGTGAGAAAAGCCAGACATCACAGTTGTCTGACTCAGTCACTTGGTGGGAAACCACACATGAAGCTTGCCCAGTGATTCAGTAGACAGAGCCTTTAATGTGGATCCTAAGAAGTTCCTAAGAACACCTTGTCCCTTCTGAGAAAGAAGCCATTGGGTTTGGCTTTCATTTGGATTCATCCCACCCCTGCTATAATGAACCCTGTGATGCT